>NW_007247395.1:64713-159482 GCF_000164805.1 Carlito syrichta
TGTAGGGGTGGTCTGGTGGCAGCATAGGTTCCTAGGGATGGATGTCTGGAAGAGATTTCAATTCTCCCTCACTAATGAAGCTTAGTTTGGCTTGGTAGGTTATTCATGGGGGAGAGTGTTCTCTGGTAGAGAGCGGCCACTGCACTCCAGTCTGGGAGACAGAGTGAGACTCCAACTCAAAAAAAGAAAAGAAAAAAAAATTTAGTGGTTGCCCTAAATTTGCAATACACCTTTCTAAATACACTTTCAAATAACACTATATTGCTTCCCTGGTTTTATACCTTATAACAAAGAATTCCCAATTTCTCTCTCCTATTCCTTGTAACATTGCTGTCATTCATTTTATTTATTCTATGCTAAAATTATCAAGTGTATTGCTGCTATTATTACTTTGAACAAACATTTATTAAATCAATTTAAAAAGGAAAAGATTAATTTTACCTTTATTCCTTCCCTAGCATTCTTCCTTTCTTTAATTAGAACTGATTTCTTGTGTTATATGATTTTCATGAAAAATTTCTTCTAACATTTCTTGCAAAGTAGGTCTACTGGTAACAAACTCCCTCCATTTTTGTTTACCTGAGAAAGTCTTTATTACTCCTTCACATTGGAAGGGTAATTTTGCTGGAAAGAGAATTCTAGGTTGGTGGGCTTTCTTTCTTTCAATGCTTTATTTATTTCACTTCACTTTTTGCTAACATGATTTCTGACAAGAAATATGATTCAATTTTTATCCTTATTTTCTCTGTAAGTAAGGTAGGGTTTTTTCCTCTGGCTTCTTTGATGATTTTCTCTTTGTCTTTGTCTTTCTATAGTTTGACTATGATATGCCCAGAAGTGGATATATTGGTATTCATCCTGCTTGTTGTTATTTACATTTCCTGGACTTGTGGATGGTATCTGTTGTGAATTTTGGAAAGTTCTTGGATTATAATTTCAAATATTTCTTCTGTTTCATTCTTTCTTTTTGGAATATCAATTAAACATATCTTATATCATTTGAACTTTTCTCAAAATTCCTGGATTTTTTTTTAAATTATTTTTTCCTTCCCCATTTTAGTTTGGAAAATTTCTATTGACATATCTTCAAGCTCACTGATTCTTTTTGTGTGTCTGGTATACTGATCAGTCCATGAAAGGTATTCTTTATTTCTGTCTTAGTGTTTTTGGTTTCTAGCGTTTTTGTATTTCTTAGAGTTTCTATCTCTGTGTTTAAATTATCCACTTTATTGCGTGTTCTTTTTTCGTTAGTGCCCTTATCCTATTAATCATTGTTATTTTAATCTCTTGTCTGATCATTTCAATATCTGTGTCATTTCTGAATGTGGTTATGATACTTCTTTTCTCCCTTCAGGTTGTGTTTTTCTTGCCTTTTAACATGGATTGTGATTACTTGTTGAAAGGAGAGCATGATATATTAGGGTAGTGGCATTTGAAGCAATCAGACTTTTAATGTGAAGTTTTATGCTAATTTGGCTAGGAGATAAGCTATTTAGTGTCTGCTATAGCTGTAGGTGCCAGAGGCTTTAGTTTCCTCTAGTTTTATTTTTCTCACCTATTGTTTTGGAGTTTCCCTAAGAACTCCTTCTTTTTTTTTTTTTTTTGGAGTTGGAGTCTCACTCTGTCGCCCAGACTGGAGTGCAGTGGCCACTCCCAGCCACCGCAGCCTCGACCTGCTGGGCTCCGGCGATCCTTCCGCCTCAGCCTTCCATGTAGCTGGAACTACAGGCGCGCGCTACCACACCCGGCTAATTTTTTGATTTATTGTAGAGATGAGGTCTCGCTTGCCCACGTGGGTCCTTCTTAAGTAAGCTTTCTCGGTTGTATTGTGCTGTTTTCATGCTTTAGACCTACTGATGTGGTTGTAAGGCATAAGAGGAGTGGAAGTTGTCTGTAAGTTTATGATTAATCTCAGTATTTTATTTGGCCTAAGTTCTTGAAGTTTTTCTTAGCTTTTTTTTCCTTCCCTTAGGTGTGGCAGGAAGGCTAGAGGGGGCTGAATTTATCTAATTGATTTTCCTCCAGGTATATCAGGCTTTGGAAAAGTTGTGTTCCCCTTGGAGAGCAGATATTTGTTTTGGAGAGTGCTCATAACGTTTTTCAAAATTATTACCTTTTCCATTCCCCTGCCTAAAATCAAAATGTCCTTTTGGATCTTCACTCTTAAAACTTTGTGTAGTCTAGAGGTGAAAACCCATGGAAGTGTGGGGGTCCGTAAGTCTGGGGGCTCAGAAGGTTTTAACTTTAAAACCTCATATTCAGCTTCTAGTAATCTATCAAAATTATGTAAGTTTTCCTACTAGTTTATGGCTTCAGCAGCTTCTGTTCCAGGTAGACTATTTTGGGCTGTGATTTTCTGTATTCGCATGTCTTAGAATTCAGGGTGACAATTTGCCCTGACCCCAATTCCCTGATGAATCTAAGAAGAATCATAAATTTTCAGTTTGTTCAGTTATTTTCTTGTTGAGGATGGGGGTGACAACTTCCAAGCTCTTTTTATGTTGGAGTTAAAACCAGAAGTCTCCCAACACCCAGTTTTTAAGGATGAAGTGTATTTTGGAATTACCAAGGACTTTGATTAGACTGACCTACACTCAAATTCAGGCCTTAGAATTTAAGTAGAGGTATTACCTTCTGTGAATCACTTAACCTCCCTGAGCCTCAGTTTCCACACCAGTAAAACAAAATAATTCCAAATATATATGGTTATGTTAAAGTTGAATGAGAGGATAGATGTGAGCCAGTTTACCACAGATCCTGGCATGTACCTTGTAGGTACCTCACAAATATTAATTTTCTTTTTCCATTAAGGTGCCCAAACTTGGAAACAAGGAAAATTTTGAGTCTAGCCCATTGTGAGGCATTTATTCCAGAAACATATGAAGTTCTTAAGTATTGAACATTCTTACAGTGCTGGGAAAACTGCTTCAAGGAAAACATAAGGTCCTTCTATAAGGATTGTCTTATTCTAAAGGGCTTGAAAGGGATTCAGTGGTTCATTTATTCCTCTATTCTTCCAACCACAAGTATACTCTCCTTTTAAAAAAAGTACCAACTTGCTACTGAAAATGCTCATAAAAATACATTTCCTTCTGTGTGGGTCTGAATACAGGAACACCAGCACCAAATACTAAAAAACAGTCATTTGCTACAGTGATAGACTGTGTGTCCTGGAAGATAGTGGAAAAAATTATTGAATCATCTAAAAAGAGGTAATAGCCTGATTGTATACTCCACTTATCAAACCACATCTGGAGAATTATATTCCTTTTTAAATATCAATATGTGGCTGGACTTGGTGGCTCAACTTGTATTCCCATACCTTGGGAGGCCGAGGTCAGTGAATTGCCTGAGCCCGCGGGTTCGAGACCCGCCTGGGCAACTTGGCGAGACCTCATCTCTACAATAAAAAATAAAAATAAAAATAAATCAGCCGGGCATGGTAGCGCGCGCCTGTAGTTCCAGCTACCTGGAAGGCTGAGACGGAAGGATCACCAGAGCCCAGCAGGTCGAGGCTGCAGTGGCTGGGAGTGGCCATTGCACACCAGTCTGGGTGACAGAGTGAGACTCCCACTCAAAAACAAATAAATAAATAAATAAATACTAAAATGTAAGGAGGACATTGTAACACTAGAGCATATCCAAATAGTGATGACCGGGATGGTGATGGAGGCATCTAGAAATCTAGAAACCTTTGCTTAATTAGGACATGTATTGACTCATATCTACTTGTCTCCTTCATTTACTTTTCCATATATTGTTAAAAATAAAATCATTTTTATTCAGCGCCAAATATTTCATGATAGCTATGATTTTCCATTGTTTGTTTCGATTTTTCCTCGACATAACTCTTGACTTTTTCACAGGAAAGAGACAGAGGAAATCCTTCCCTAGCTGAAGTGTACATTATTATCTGACCAAAAAAATCAATGAGCTAAACTTTCTTGCACTAATTCTAGCCTTTGACTTCATTTCATGAAACCCCAAGTTGCCAAGAAAAGCTGAGCATCACTTTTCACCTAGTGTTGGTTTCTGTAAGTCTCCCAGGAACCTTTACTTGAGCAGCTATGGTTTGGTCTGTTGTCCTGTGATACAGAAGTAAGGGGGTTGGGCAAAACCCAAAGATGTGCTAAGTGAATTCTGAGCTGTGGAAGTCAGAACGGGAGCACATGCGAGCTTGAGGTTCAATATGAACTTCTAGCCCTTTTCCCCTGCAATATGGGTTGTTGTTATTCTTTCTTCAGAAGAGTTCATGATCTTTTGTAATTTTCTTTTTCTATTGATCTAACAGCACTAGTAACAGAAACTTTAAAAAAAAGGTTATGACAGTACAGTCTATGGAATTTTTCTGTCGTACATACTGCAAATTAAAGAATGAATATACTATACTCAAGATAACATTTGCCTTATAGCAAATTCATTTTAGGCTTGCTTGGGTGGTTGAGATCTACAGGGATAACATTCTCCACAGCAGTCCTCTTTCTTTTCTTCATGCTGTCCCAAGGCAAAGGTGAAAGTGCAACTTTGATTTGTTGATCTTTGGACTGCAATTTCTTCTAATACATTTGCATTTGAAGAGGGAAAGCCAATGGGAAAATTATGAGGTTAAAATAGAACTATACTGTCCTCAAAGGTTTTGGGGAATCTGTGTGTTGGCTATAGGTCTGAGGGCAGCGAGAATGTAACAATCACTAGGAGACACTAGTTTGTGTAGATTGCTTCTATTTTGCAGTTGTGTGACTCTGGGAAAGTGCTTTAACTCTGCTTAACCTCAATCTCATCATCTATGAAATGGGAATTGTAATACCAAATTCAAAAAATTGTTGTAAACAGTAGTTATCATAATATACTCGGAAATGTTTTATATACTCTAAATCATATAGCTTGTGAGTACTTCTAAGACAAGAATGGTGTATCATTTATCTCCATCAACCCAACACTTCTGTACTCCTAGTACCGAGCACAGAACTTAGTATATAGTAAGTGATTGCTAGCTGAAATTAAAGTTAGTACATTGTTTTCAATATCCAAAATTCTGATAATTTTAAAGAATTTATTGACTAGTCCTTCGTCTTGGGTTAGATAATCTCTTGGCTTCATTCAACTTTTAGATACAAAGGTTGAGAATAAAGTAGTGTGTGGAGTTTGGAGGATTGTTATAAGATAGATACACTTTCTAGGAATGCTTAATGTTCTAAATGAAACAAAATAAATGAACATGCGACAACTTATGGAAAGGCAAATTCCCCCCAGTGTCATATGGCTGCAAAGGAGAAGTACAAACTTGTGTCCCCAATGACGGTTACACTCCCATTGCCCTCAGACCCACAGCTAACACACACATTCTCAAAAACCTTGTAGAAAGTTAAGTTCTGTTTTAAACTCATTATTTTATCAAGTAGGCTTGGAAGCCCAGCAGAATTGTACTGGCATCTGTTCAGCATTGCTGGGCATGTCATAAGCCCAAGGGAAGAATCTAGGGAGCATGTTCTACCTTGGGAGGGATCTGGGGCAGATGGTGGTAGCACAACCTAGAGCTTACTTCTGCCACCGATGACTGAAATGTTGAATTAAGTGATCCCAAGGAACTGTTGGAGTACAGTCTCTCTAGTAGTCTGAAAGTGGTCATAATTTGATTTTTTGAGGCTCATGAACTGACATCATTTGGTGTACATCTGTCATGGACCTTTGCACTTTGGAAGAAAAGGAAAAGAAGTACTAAGTTAATTTTAAGTGTCTCAAGAAACTTGGTTATTTTTGTTTATTTTTAAACTCTGTCTTGTTTCTTAAAAAAACTATTATTGTGCTTGTCTTTTCTTTCCTCATACAAATGTGGAATTCTCATTATTTGGAATGATTTGTGTCGGAATGTTTCAGTTTGGAGAAAATGAGATGGTGACATTACTAATTTTTCTCTCAAACCAATGACACTAATTGGGCCTTATGCCAAGAGGTTGGGGCAGCAGATGTAATCATGAATTTGTGGTCTCTAGAGTAGTGAAGGCCTCCAAGCCATGTGGAATATGAACTTAGCAAGGAAGCTTAGTAGTTATCCTTCCAGATGTTCAGCTTGCAAATACAAGAGGTCTTATTTTCAATGCCACATGATAGATAAGTACGTGGATTGTTTCTTTCCACCTAGATATAAATTCAGTTGGATAAATTCCATTTCCAGGTCTGGCAATCTGTCTGATAGCTTCCTTTAAAGTTATCGGAAGAAAATATACCAAAAATGATTAAATTTGTGATAGCTTTTATTCTTAGCTAAGAACTTGCCTCTCCTCCAGGGCTGAACAGACTTAAATTGTTATGTGAGTTTACACAGTATATAGTTTGTTGTCAAATATTTATCTCTGTCTAAAAATAAAATGTTCTGAAATACAATTTCTTTTTTAACTGAATAAATCAATGAGAGAAAGAGAAATAACTTCTCATTCAGCCAATTTTTAATCAATATTTTCATGAAAGGCCGTAATGTTAACTGAATCCTGGCTTTTGTCATTTGAAATATAATTTGTGTGTTTAAGAATTTATGTGCACATCAGAGTTTGGACTTCGTGTTCAGAAAGGAAAATTGATTTATAGGAGCAAACAACTGCAAGAATAGAGGCAATGCCAGAAATGAATGAGAGTCAATTATTTAAGGCAAATGGGACTTTAATCAGCACAGCAATAAAGAAATCTCAAACTCAATTACACCCTGGATTTTCATGCTTTAATTTGTGCACATTTCTATATCTCTTATTTTACAGAGGCCTTTGAAATCGTTGTTCGCCATGCCAAGAACTACACCAATGCCATGTTCAAAAACAACTACCCAAGCCTGACTCCACAAGCTTTTGAGTTTGTGGGTGAATTTTTCACAGATGTGTCTCTCTACATTTTGGGTTCTGACATCAACGTGGATGACATGGTCAACGAATTGTTTGACAGCCTGTTTCCAGTCATCTACACCCAGTTAATGAACCCAGGCCTGCCTGAGTCAGCCTTGGACATCAATGAATGCCTCCGAGGAGCAAGACGTGACCTGAAAGTATTTGGGAATTTCCCCAAGCTTATTATGACCCAGGTTTCCAAGTCACTGCAAGTCACTAGGATCTTCCTTCAGGCTCTGAATCTTGGAATCGAAGTGATCAACACAACCGATCACCTGAAATTCAGTAAGGACTGTGGCCGAATGCTCACCAGAATGTGGTACTGCTCTTACTGCCAGGGACTGATGATGGTTAAGCCTTGTGGTGGCTATTGCAATGTGGTCATGCAAGGCTGTATGGCAGGTGTGGTGGAGATTGACAAGTACTGGAGAGAATACATTCTGTCTCTTGAAGAACTTGTGAATGGCATGTACAGAATCTATGACATGGAAAACGTACTGCTTGGTCTCTTTTCAACAATCCATGATTCCATCCAGTATGTCCAGAAGAATGGAGGAAAACTGACCACCACTGTGAGTACCAATGTATAGTTTTCAGAAGAATTGGGCCTTATTGGGATGGAGTAGCCTGGCTAACAGCATGTGCTGATGGAAAGAAGTGAGAATAAAATAAGAGAGTGGGCAGGGATGACTAATTGATTGAATGGCCTCACAGAACTTGGCAGTGCATTAAGCCCACAAGTTATGGAATAATGAAAAATAGCTTTGAATTTTAGCTCTTCCCAGTTTCTTGCTGTGGGATAATGGAGAGTCATTTTGTCCTTAAGAACCTCATTTTTCTGATTTGTGAAATAGAAATAAAAAGTATATCTTCTTCACAGGTAATGTTTGTTAAAGCACTTAGCGTGTGTCTGGTACATGGTGAGTTTTTAATAAATGTTGGCTATTGTTACCATTATTGTTGATTATTATAATCCTTGTGACATCTCTGTGAGGTGGGAGCTGTTTTCTTTATTTTGTAAGTGAGGAAACTGAAGCTTAGTGAAAATGCACCTTGCCCACCGGGCCCAGCTATAGTTAGTGAAAGAGCCATGCTTTAGAAATTGATCAGGTCTCCCTTTAATTTGATTATCACCAATTTTTCTGGTTCTAATTTCAGTCTTGTACTTTAAACCATATATATCACATTACCATTTTGAGTAGTGACTATAGACACAAGAGACATAGCTAGAGCCCACTAACTAAACCTCACACAACATAAGCAAGGCAAACACCCATGTTCTCCAATGGTTGTATCTTGTAGCCTTGATTATACCCATCTTGGCCTAATGGGATTTGTGATGATAGAAGGACAGTTCTGTAAGTGAAGTAGCAGTTTGCTTGGTTTTAGTCAGGCATTTTTAGTCAGAGGACCACAGAAGACACACACTTCAAATGTAGAATAGAACATACAGCCAAGAGCTATCAGTCAGATCTCCTCAAGATAGTATCTGATTCCTGAATGCTGCCAGCTTTGTAGGAGGAAATGGCATAATAGTATGATACACTATTATTGTTGCACTTCTACTAAATACCTAAGGTGCTGAGCTGGCCAGTTTACATAATATTACTTCACAGTAACTTATAAGATTGGTCCTAATATTGTCTCCATCCTACACAAGTGGAAATGAATCTTAGATTAAGTACCTTGCCCAAGATCTCAAAGCTAGTTTTTTGTTGTTTTAGAAATATTTTATTTCTGCTATTTTTCTTTTTCTATGGTCTATAATACATGTACATATTTTCAGGGCACATGATAATTTAATACATTTATACAAGTTGTAAAGATCAAATCAGTGTAATTAGGATATCCATCATCTTAAATATTTATCTTATCTTTATGTTAGAAACACTTGGATTCTTGTCTTCTAGCTATTTTGAAAAATACAGTAGATTATTGCAAACTATTGTCATTCTACTGATCTGTCAAACACTAGGTCTTATTTCTTCCTCAAGGCTAATTAAGTGAGAGGAGCTGGGATTCAAACTCAGGCTTGGTTAGCTTGGTTGGCTCGTGCCCTTAGATTCTATACGGTGCAACTGCTGTGTACTTTTGAGTCGTTGCTTATCCAGAATGTGGAGGGCAGATTAGTTCATTTAGCCTTGTCTTTAAACCCTGGAAGTACAAAATGATAGGAGTAGTTGGGATTTTTTTGGTGAATTAAACCAGGAAGGAAGACAGAAATGATGCAACCCTCAGCATGGCTACTTATGGAGCTGCTCTAATTGCTTCATTTACAATGTTCATCATTTAAAACACATTTTCTGAGAAAATATTTTATAGTAAAAGTAGCAGAAATGTCCTACCTAATGATGGTGTTCTTCAGTGGCTAATTATTCCCTTGACTGCTTTATAATTCGAGGTTAGATTCTGGGACCTTATGCAAAAGTAAATCTCACAGAACTAGAAAAATGGAAAGTAAGTGTGTTCGTATGTTCATTCACCTAATACTGATTGAGGGCCCACTATGTGTCAGTCACAAAGCAAGAGCACTAGGGGTGTGGAAATGCTCTCAGTAAGAGAAAAAATAAACACAGGGTGCAGGAGTGTTTAAAGGTCACCTCTGATATTGGTCATTTGACAGGAACATAATTAATCTTAAAAACAGATATCTTCCTCTAGTGTTTTTACACACATACACACACACACACACACACACACACACACACACAATAAAGTAGGAAGATTATAAAGAATTAAGTGTACTGTTTTGATCAGGTGCTGGACATGAAGATTTATTTAGTAAACATTTATTAAGCATCTGCATTGGGCATGGCACTTTGCTAGGTACTAGATATTCAACACTACCCAAGACATAGTTCTTAAGTCCTGCAAAGGTCCCAGTCTAGTTGGTAGATAGACAAGATGTGTAACTGAATAAACTTCACCATAGTGAACATATCACTATAATGTGAGTGTTGAGAGGGCTGTGAGAGATTAGCTGGTCCAATCCCATTGATTTACAAATGAAGAAATAAATTTGAGCGAGGCTTGTCTAAAGGTATATAATAAATGGAAAAGCCAGAAGTAGAATCCAAAGTCTTCTACTGCTATAATCTAATGCTTTTTCCAACATACCAGTCAGTCCCCCATTAGACCCTCCCAGACTTTCTCTAAAAACTCTGTTAGAATTTTGCAAACACTTAGTGAACCTAAATTGGATAGCTATTTCAGCTTAACAAACCTGCTACATTTTAGATGCATGCACGTGCCTGTGTGTCTGCATGTGCACATGCACGTGCATGCAGGGGAATACATTTCATGTCATTATCATTCAGGAAGAAAGGCCTTGGCTGTCAGGAGGTGCTCAGTGATGCAGTCCCTTTCTGTTTCGGTCATTAAAGGCCTGATTGCTCCCAGCTCCCAGCTGGTTATGAGAGCGTGAAGTCTGCCATTCCCAGGGAATGCCTGAACTAAACCAGAAAACATATGTAAACTCTGCCTCGTTCCTGTTTTATGATCACCAACTCTAAGTAATATGTACCAAATGGTAGGGGTGGGGAAATCACTGGCCAGTTGTGAACCAGCCCATACTCTTTATGGGCCAGAAAGGGGATGGGCATTTATGGGGGTGAGGGGAAGTGAGGACTGGGCAAACTGAAAAACTTTATTCATGTTAACAAACTCACAGAATACCCCAAAGCAAAATCTGGTTTAAAACTAAAACATTAATGAAATTCTGCTGTAGCACCCTCACTTTCCTGTTTGATAAAACATAAAACCCTACCAGTCAATCCTACTTAAGGTTCAGTTGTGGTGAGAGACCTCTTTAAAAATGTGTTCTTCCTGTGCACTAATGGGACAGCATTTTAGCTAGCTATAAGTTGTGCCATGAGATCTGCCACAGAGAGACTTTGCCCAGTTGTTTTGATGACTATATCCTCCCCGGATTATGAAGGTCATTTTCGTCTTCTAAATTAATGTGGCACTGTTTATTTTCTTTTTTCTTTTCTTTTCTTTCTTTCTTTTTTTTTTTTTTTTTTTGGGTTAGAGTCTCACTCTACAGCTCAGGCTGCCGGCCACCGCAGCCTCGACCTGCTGGGCTCCGGCGATCCTTCCGCCTCAGTCTTCCGAGTAGCTGGAACTACAGGCATGCGCCACCACGCCCAGCTAATTTTTTGGTTTATTGTAGAGATGAGGTCTTGCCAAGTTGCCCAGGCTGGTCTTGAACCCATGGGCTCAGACAATCCTCTCACCTCAGCCTCCCAAAGTGCTGGGATTACAGGCGTGAGCCACCGTGCCTGGCCTAAATTTTTAAGTGTGGCTTGTTAGTGCTTTAGTTTTTCCTAGGATAGTTCTCAATATTTCAGACTACCAAGTGAAGGCATGCAGGTGATGTTGGGTGTTGTTGCTTGCACCATCCCTAGAGGTAGTAAAGCATCCTGTTCCCAAGTTTACCTCATTATCACAATCACCAGAGGAACTTGTTAAACAGATTCCCAGAGACCACCCCGGAGATTCCAATACCAAAAGTCTATGTAGAAGTCAGAGAATCCGTCATTTAGGAAGTTGAACAGTTGATTTGGATGTTCTATTGGGAGCAAAATCCAGCCACTTGTTTGGAAAATGAAGAAAATAAAACCCAGAGGTTGGAAGTGAATGGCCTAAGTTCCACAGGCAGTTAGTGGCAAAGCTAGGGCCTTGAATTATTCATCTATAAAATGGGGTTGAAATATGAGGATTAAATGAAATGTTAGGTTCAGGAACATGACTGGCATTGTCTAAATCCCAGTCCAGTACTCTTTTTGACTACATTGTTCTAAGTAACAAATGAAAAATGGATTTTTCTTAAATGTATTTTTAGATGCCAAGATCTCTTACTGTTATTTTAGTCCAAAAGAAGTGAAAAGTGTGTGAAAATGTATGCGTGTGCATGCATATGTGTGAAGGAGGGGGGACAGGAAGAAAGATAAAATTTGTACTGAAAAGTCCAAGAAAGTATTAATAAGACTGTAAGCAGACCCATTTTGCAAACTGGGATAAATATCTATACAAACGAGGATAAATGTCTTGGCCCCAAGTGAGTATTGACTAGATCTTGAATAGTATTTGGGTGCAAGTATCACTATTAAATTTATCAGCACATTATTGAATGCACATCTTGTACCTCGAAGCAAACTTAAATATGTAGAGTTTGCAATACATATATTTTCAGCATTGATTTTACACCCAAATTGCTGAATGCCATACCTCCTTTTTCAAATGCAACTTTTTAGCCTGAAAACCATTTTGATTGTTGTTACCATATACCTACATATGGATTGTATGCATAGCCATTGTACACTTCATGTATAATTAATCCATTGATTAAGAGAGTAATGATTAACATGCTGAATATTTGTCCCTCTACCAAAATTCCCCAAAACTTTCTGTAATTTTGTTTACTTTTTTCCCCCCAAAGTAATTGCTCATGTATCTTTGCACAGCTGTTTACACTTTTATATTTTCACTTGTACTCACATATGTATATTCGTTATTGATTCATCTCAGCATTTCTCAGTATTAGAGCTTTCTCTCACACAATGTCATTACTTTGAGCTTGTTATATGCTTCACTGAATGTTGTGCAAAATTGCACCCTTTACTGCCACCATTTCTCTCTTTCTTTTCTCATTGTGATATTCATTTTAGCACTATCTGAAATAGGATTAATGGCAGGAAACATTTATTGAGCATCTAATTGTACAAGAACTATCAGAGCCACTGGGAATTATAGGCAGTAGTTGGAAGGATGAGCCTGACTCTGTTGCCACCCTCAGGGGTCACTTGGTTAGTACGTGACAGAACTAGGATTCAAGGGTGAATCTGACTCCAGAGCTCATGCTCTTAACCATTACTCTATATTGCTCTCTCAAATAGTTCCACTCTCCTCACCAGACTCTTCATTCCCCAAACACAAGCTAAGTAGGTTTTTATTATATTATTTAATATCCTGTATTACTCCCTACTGTTTTTCCAGCTGCACAATCAGTTTTTGAATTCATTCTTCCTCCTTGGAGACTTTTGCTCTAGTATTTCCCAATGAAGTACTAACAGGCATGAGATTTTTCATCTTCATAACACTTAAAGGCACAGAGTAGCTTCAAAGAGAAGGAATATTTGTGTAAGTGAAGGAAGATCCAGTCACACAGTCAGATGGCTTTGCCTAGAATTTATGTGAGCAGTGCCAGTGGTGGGGAATAGGTTATCTTCCAGTTGCAAAGTTGGAAATCTGCTTATTGGACCAACAGATCGTTTTTAATGCATCTGCTTTTGATTCTGCACATTAAAAGTACATCCAGATTTCCATTATGGAGGGTCCTTAGTAGTAACATTGCCTACCGAGAACCGAAGGTCCTCTAGTATCCAAGTACATTCATTTCCTTTGCTAAAATTTCTGAAGAAGTCAGCATTTATTTATGTGTGCTAGGAAGCTCTGGGGAAGATTCTCTGTTGATCCTCAATAATAATTCACTCTTATCAAACTCATATTTTGTTGTCTGTGTGAGTGACTGTAACTCATCAGAATTTTCAAGATTAGCCTTACCTTCCTCTCCGCTTTTGAAGGCTGAGGTTATTTTTCAGGTGTCAGAATGTCAGTGTTTTTCCCCTCGTGCTATCACTTTGGACTTTCATTTTTCAGTCTCAGATAGAGATACCTTGTCTGAATTCATACAAGCTGTTTTCAGTACCAAGTGATTTGAAAATGATAAAAACAAGTAAATGTCTCACTACCTAATTAGTGTCTGCGGGTCAGCATTAGAACTGTGGCAAGCAACTTTATTTGCATAAGGTCCATCCATATCTGAAAGAAAAAATGTTTACATACTGCTGTTCTTGTTTTCATTCACAGTCAAAATAACTTTGATGATTTCCATGGAGAAAAGGTATAGTTTTTGGAAAAGATTACTTATGGGAGGGACCCAGAAACAGTAGAATTATTTTTTGGAGGGCAGACCCCTTGTAGTATAGGCTTCCCTTGCTAGGTATGTGTTCTGGAACCCATTGGCATCAGTGTACCAGCTAGCGTTGTTGTGAGCGTCTGCGTTTGACTTCAGTGAATTTTTTTTTAGACTCTTTCACATGTTTGCCCATTTCATGATGTGTAATTTACAAGAGCACCTGCCCACACGGCACTGAGTGTTCAGCAGCTTGTGTTTGATTGTTTGTTTGTTTGTTTGTTTGTTTTTACCAAAAACCGGCATCACCGCCTTACCCCACCCTCCCTATCCACTCAATCTCACCCTGAGTGATTCTTTTGTTTCCCCAAATGAAAAAAAGCCTACAAAGGGAAATGTTTTGCCAATGTGGAAAAGGTGAAACAAAAATAGCAAAAGCACTAAAAAGTATCAAAATTGACAAGTTCAAAAACTGTTTTGAGCAGTGGAAAAAGCATCTCAACAGATGTATTGCATCAAACGAAGAGTACTTTGAAAGTGACTGAAGTTTAAACATGTAAGAATAAATACACAATTTTTATAATTTCGGTGTCCCCCTGGTATTTGTTGCAAGAATACAAATCAGAATAATTGGCATCACCTTTTAGGCACTAAATGTTAATTTCAGGGAAAGTTTCAAAAAGTGATCACACAAGGGAAGCATTTTAAAATGTTTTATCCTAAAATTATATATATATATTTAAAATGAATTATATTAAGAAATGTGATGGTCTTCTCATAAATTTAGAATTGCTTATCTTTACCTTGGGATTAACTGGCAGCACAATTACTAGTTGTTTATATGCTATGAATCTTTAGAAGGAAATGTTTTTTACTTCTTTTCTATGGTCAGTAAACCGATATGGCAGGAACACATCCTCAAGAACTGTGAAAAATCTGAGATTTTTACCCTGACTGCAAGCTAACAAGTTGGTCTGCTGCAGTTTGGTGAATGCTGGTTAAAGGCACAAAACTCCTAGGGTAGAAATGAAGGACAGTTTATTTCTCACAGCAATAGGCAGCAAACAGAGTATCAGCATTTATGCCAAGTCTCCTACTCTCAGTTCTCATAGGGTAAGGTAAAGAAGGCTGGGTGACTCCTGCACACACAGTGAGTTGCCTTATAGGGAGGAACTTTGAGCTTAGGTGTCTCACATCTTTTATAATAAGTGGGAAGGGCTCAAAGCTTTTATAATAAGTGGCAAGCTTGCCTGCCCTTTCCTCTGAAGGAAGACACTATCTCTATCTTACAAGGTTGTTCACCATACAAAAATACTTGAAAAAGATTATCTGGGACGAAGGGAAGTCAGTGCCTCTGTCTCTAAGACAGGTAGAAGCTCAAGAAATCCATAGAGAATTGTCTTTCAACACATACCCCCACCCTTGGATGGGCTGCAAGAACTTCTCAAGTTCTCAATGCTTTTGGAGGATCAGGCAAGTTAGTAGAAGACCAGCCTGGGCAACACAGTGAGACCCCATCTCTACAAAATTTAAAAAACATAACCAAGCGTGGTAGCATACACCCAGGAGATTGAGGCTGCAGTTGAGTTTGGTTTCACCACTGCACTCTAGGGCCTGGTTGACAGAGCAAGACTTTGTCTCACTATAAAAAAAAAAGAAAGAGAGAGAGAGAGAAAGAAAGGAAGAGAGAGAGAGAGAGAGAAAGAAAGAAAGGAAGAGAGAGAGAGAGAGAAAGAAAGAAAGGAAGAGAGAGAGAAAGAAAGGAAGAGAGAGAGAGAGAGAGAGAGAGAGAGAAAGAAAGCAAGAAAGCAAGAAAGGAGGCCAGGCTCGGTGGCTCAGCCTGTAATCCCAGCACTTTGGGAGACCGAGGCAAGTGGATTGCCTGAACCTGCGGGTTCAAGACCAGCCCGGGCAACTTGGTGAGATCTCGTCTCTACAATAAATCAAAAAATTAGCTGGGTGTGGTAGCGCATACTTGGAAGGCTGAGGTGAAAGGATTGCCACTGCACTCCAGTCTGGGCGACAGAGTGAGACTCCAACTCAAACCCCCCCACCAAAAAAAAGAGAGAAAGGAGAAGGAGAAGGGGGGAAGAGGAGGAGAGGAGGAGGGAGAGGAAGAAAGGAAGGAATGAAGGAAGGAAGGAAGGAAGGAAGGAAGGAAGGAAGGAAGGAAGGAAGGAAGGAAGGAAGGAAGGAAGGAAGGAAGGAAGAAGGGAGTTAGTAGAAGACAGTTTACTCAGCCCCCACTCGTTGGCCAAAAGGGCTATGTGCCACCTCTTGGAAGGTAGCAGAAGACACATCCAAAGACAGGACAGTGGCAGTTTTCTCCACTCTTCAGAAAATATTTTAGAAAGTATTAGAGGGGCGCCTGACTCACTAGCAGTAAACTCTGCTACTTTGGGCCTCCAGCTACATTGCTTTCTCTTTTAGTACTAAGCTGTAGTTTCTTTCTTGTTTGTTTAGGTTATGGAGTTGGGAGTTTTGTGTTACAAAGTGATTTGGCTGTAGAATGTTTTCTTTTTTACTGCACTGCCAAGGTGCAACATGTGATAACCATAGGGCAGTAAGCAGATGTTTATCCATGTCTGCTGGGAGTGACATGGAGGACTAATCTGCCCTTGGAGTAAGTCAGATAGGTTCAAAAGTCAAAGATAGTTGTTTGGGTTTTGTTTTTTTTTTAAGTCATGGGATACAATTCAGGGTTAGGTACACAAATGGTCATTATATAGGTAAAGTTTGGGCCTCACTTTGGTCCCCACTTCACCTGGTTCGAGATCAGATACCCTTATTGATGAGGTGTGCTCCCCTCCCTCCCTTGGCGGTTCCCCACTACTGCCAATCCCTTTCTTACAGTATTATGATAACTCTTCAGGGTCCGCTTATGAGTGAGAACATGTGGTACTCTGTTCTTTGTTTCTGTAATAGACTGCTCAGTATGATAGACTCTAAGTCCACCCAAGTTGCTGTGAAGTTCATAATTTTGTCCATCTTTATGGTTGTGTAGTATTCCATTGTGTTTATGTACCACTTTTTAAAAATCTGGTTCAGCACAGTTGGTTCCATGTTTTTGCTATTGTGAATAATGCTGCAATAAACATGCATGTACAGGTATTTTTTTCATAGAGTGATTTGAGTTCCTCTGGGTATATTCCCAGAAAAGGGATTGTAGGGTCATATGGAACGTCAATTTTTAGATCTTTTAGGAATCGCCAAACTGCTTTCCATAGAGACTGTACTAGCTTACACTCTCACCAACAGTGTAGAAATGTTCCCTTTTCCCCGCATTCTCTCCAGCATCTGTTGTTTTTTGAGTTATTGATGATGGTCATCCTGACTGGAGTTAGGTGGTATCTCAGTGTGGTTTTAATTTGCATTTCTTTAATGAGGCTGAGCATTTTTTCATGTATCTGGTGGCTGCTTGTATGTCTTCTTTTGAGAAGTGTCTATTCATATCTTTTGCCCACTTTGTAATAGGGCTGTTTGTTTTTTTCTTTTCAGCATGTTTGAGTTCCTTGTAGATGCTTGATGTTAGGCCTTTATCAGATATGAAGTTGGCAAATATTTTTTTTCCATTCTGTGAGCTGTCTGCCCACTCTCTTGATAGGTTCTTTGGCTTTGTAGAAGCTTGTCAGTTTGATGAGGTCCCACTTGTCTATCTTATCTTGCATGGTATGGGCATTTGGGATTATGATCAGGAATTGGTTACCAGTTCCAATTTCCATAAGGGGTGTCTCCTGCGTTTACTAAGGTTCTTATAGTTTGAGGTTTTACACTTAGCTCTTTGATTCATTTAGAGTTTGTTTTTGTGTATGGAGATAGGTAGGGTCTTGTTTTAATCTTCTGTATGTGGTTAGCCAATTTTCCCAGCACCATTTACGGAATGAGTTCGCCTCTCCCCAGTGGTTGTTAGTGGAGGCTTTGTCAAAGATGAGTTGATTGAGAAATTGAGGTTTTGCTTCCAGAATCTCTATCCTGTTCCATTAGTGTATATGCCAAAAATCGAAGATATTTGTTCAAGTGGGCAGAAGTCCAGGAAGGCTTCCTAATGACCTGATATTCTTAGAACCCCTGTGCTCCTGGGAACAGTGAGAGAGTCAAAAATAATTTTTTAAAATGTTGATCAGTCAGGGAATCAGAGTAGAGTGAAAGTAGCCCCCTACCTCATGAGGGCAGAAACGTCCCTGGATACTTGCTTTCTTTATTACAAAAGCTGAAATGCAGTAGAACACATAGAGCCATGTACACTGTGTGATTTCTCTGTAGTTCTCTTTTACCTACTTGGAATAAGGTTATTCTTGACAAATGTAATGTTACATCATTAAACAATAACACAACAAGTAACCTTGACTCATTTTGGTATCTCACTCAGGTCTCTGGCAGAAAATGCTTTCTAGCTTGGACTGTTTCTTAAAAGACCCATTCCACCCGTCCCCCTCTTAAAAATTGAAAACATATTTTGAATATCACAGAAACATTTTTTAAATGAAGCTGCACTGTGAAAGAGTCATTTCCTTAAGGGAGGGGGCAATTTAATATTTGTGTAATAAGGAATTTTACAAATGACCAAGATAAAGGGCTGGTGAACAAATGTCTTCTGGCATGCAGCAGTCTTTGTAAGATAAAATACAAACTTCATCATTACCAGCAGCCACGATCTTCTGAGTGCTGAGTGCTGGGTACTGAACTAGGTCTTATAGCTTACCATTCCTTTCCTTGTTGGGGGAACGTTAATGGGGTAAAACAAATAGCCTTTGTTTTGGTGATGGTACAGATTTCTTAATGTCCTTTTAAAATGTCCCTTTGGGAAATGCATAATCCAGCAAGTCTCCTTTCTTATTTCATACGAGGGGTAGGGGGAGGGTTGATGCAGCCTCCTTATTACCCAATTCAAATCTTTTCTGAAGAATATTCAGAAAATGAATTAATTTTTCCCTTTTTCATTCCACTCAGAATGCCTAAAACAGATAAAATAGAAAGCAGAGTCATTATTTTTGGGCGCTGTCTATTATCATTTACTGACTGAGAGTCTATCTAAGCCTTTCTGCTTTTTGCAGATAATTAATTTTGTTCCTAAATGTAGGAAAGAGTGATTGTAATCAGTATGTTTGTACTTTCAGCCACAAATAGAGCCCATCAAAGATATGCAGTACAAATAAACCTCATAAAATATGCAACCCAAGTACTGCTAGCAGTTAATGTCCTATCTTTTTTTTTCAAAGAAAGCATTTTATATACAGTATATGATTTTTAAAGTAATTTTTGGTATTTTTACATGTTAATAAAGGGACCCCTCTTTTATTTAACTCAAGCCTATGCTGTGAATTATTTTTATCATTAAATCTCATGTAAGCCGGGCTCGATGGCTCAGCCTGTAATCCCGTACTTTGGGAGGCTGAGGTGAGTGGATTGCCTGAGCCCACGGGTTCGAGACCCGCCTGAGCAACTTGGTGAGACCTCATCTCTACAATAAATCAAGAAAATCAGCCGGGCGTGGTAGCACATGCCTGTATTCTAGCTACTCAGAAGACTGAGGCAGAAGGATCGCCGGAGCCCAGCAGGTCGAGGCTGCGGTGACCGGGAGCAGCCACTGCACTCCAGTTTGGGCAACAGAGTGAGACTCCAACTCAAAAAAAAAAAAAACTCATGTAGTAGAGCTGAAGGAGACTTTGATTTGGCATATAAATCAACTCATCAGCATATACACATATCTGAGTTCTGGGTGTGGGTTTCTTTTATGCTTCCAGAACTTTAAGAATGATCAGATCTAAGTTAGGGGCTCAGGTTCATGCCATGAAACCTAAGAGCATAGTGTTTGTGAAGAAATTTATCTGAGCTCTTTTGGAAAGCTTTTGCCCTTTTATTCCAGCTGCCTGTTCGGCTCAGTCATCACAGGAAGCCCATTTCTGCTTCTACTAGTTCTCTAACGTGGTTCCTCTCTTGAAACACAAGCTCACTTCACTTAGCAGAATTATTTATTGCCGTAAAACTCTTCAAAGGAGTTATCAAGAAAGTATATCTCAGTCAATGTGATGGATGCAGTTGTAGAGAGAAAGATTTAAGTGTATATGAGACCTTAAAAAATTACCTGCTATGCATCATGAGATGTAAAGAACATCAATTCAACAGCCAGAATTTTGGTATAGAACCTCTGCCTTGTGCTGTCACAGTCTAGTGGCCTTAGCAAAGCAGTTTCTCAGTGTGTGTTTCTTAATCTATACAATGAGGAAGATGATGGTGAGAGTGACTAGTCATTAAGCTCTCACTATGTGCCACACACAATTCTAAGCTGTTTACATGGGTGAACTCATTTAATATTTACAACAATTTAATGAGACAGGATCATCATTATGACCATTCACCTAGTTAAAAACTGAGGCAGAGAGAGACTTGAAAGTAGATGCCAGCAGCAAGGCCGCTTCACCTGCTGTCTACTGCAGGAGCTCCTGAGGCCAGGGAGGCCAGGATCTTGCTCAGGGCCAGACCCAGTCTTAGAATATATGGGCGTGGCCGGACCTTGTCTGCAGGTGGACACAAGCTGACTCAGTTGATGGATATGAGGCAGGGTGGGAAGCCAGAAGTTGCTGTGGGCCTTTTATTCTTACCTATCCTCTCAGTTATTATTTGTCCTGTTTCCTACATGTGACCCTGAGAATTGCATGGAAACTTTCAATGAACTTAGCTTTTCTTCTCTGCTTTTCTTTATAATTGTATTAATTAACCCTAATTAGATTTTTTTAAACCTGCTTGGAGCTCAGGTATCCCCTAGAATCAAGGACTATTTTATTTACCTTTTGTAAACTCCATTCTTGATAAGCTTATTTTTTAATTTTAAAGATGTGGGGTACAATTAAGGGTTAGGTATACAAATGTTCTTTATGCAGGTACCCTTGTTGATGAAGTCTGCGCCCCTACCACGGCAGTTTCCCACTACTGCCAATACCTTTCTTATAGCATTATGATAATTGTTCAAGGTCCGCTTATGAGTGAGAACATGTGGTACTCAGTTCTTTGCTTCTGTGATAGATCACTCAGTATTATAGACTCTAAGTTCATCCAAGTTGCTGTGAAGTTCATAATTTTGTCCTTCTTTATGACTGTGTCATACTCCATCGTGTATATGTACCACATTTTTTTTTATCCAGCCCTCTTTTGATGGGCAGCACGGTTGGTTCCATGTTCTTACTATTGTGAATAATGATAAACTTATTTTTAAATATACTTTAAAAGATGTGTGACAGTACATTTTCTCCCTTTCAGATCAGAAATCCAAGGAATAGTGAAATGCCAAGCTCTGTAGCTATCTTATTCTGCATTTAACCCTGCAATGATCTCTTCTCAAACATGGAAGGAGTTCCCTATTAACTGAATTTCCGATTTTCTCAACTGCTCATTCCCCTTAACAAATTATTAATGCAGAATGAATGAGTTTCTTGACAGTAGCACCTTCCTAGCAGATTTTTTAAAAAATTATGAACACTTTAAATAATCTTTGAGCAGTCTCCTCACAAGTTTTCCAGTTATAAAGTATTCCAGACAAAAAAAAAAAACAGAACAAAACTAGTGTCTTTATCTGATTAAAAATAAAGCAATAATTGTGACAAATTGATATAATCAAACTTGACAGATAGAAGCTATAGCATCTATGTTAGATTTCCTACCAGTATGAAAAGGATTTTAGCAATCCCCAGATCACAGAGGGTGAAATAATGCACACTGATGGAAACATTTCCCTCACACATCTGTGTTTATCAAGTTTTAAAATCTATTTCCTCCCCCACCATTTCTTCTGGATCTGTATTACATTGATTTAAAAACAGTTAATGCATTACTCAAACTGCTCTGCTCTGAAAGGCTCCATTCAGAATTGTCTCAGCTCTGGTTAGCATTAACCAAAGACTCTATGAGCTATGAGGAATAATAAATAATAACCAATATTCATATTAATAGCATCATAGAGATTTTTAAGTGCAAAGCTTTCGAGATGGAAGCTGAGTCAATACTCTGCACAGGAATGGGCCAGTTTGACATTGCAAGGAGCAAAGTAAGAAAAAATGGTGTGATGTTGTAAAAAGAACACGGGCTTCAGGAGTTAAGATGTGAATCTTGACTCAGCCATTCTTTACCTTTGTGATGCTGGGCTTGTTGTATGATCTCCATGATCCTTGGTTGTTTCATCTATAGAATGGGGATGAAAATGCCAAACTTATAGAACGACTATGAAAATAAGCAACACTGCTTAACACGTTAGGTAGTACTGTAAAATCTGACATGTAGCATCATCCGACTCATCTGCTGTAAGGCAAAGTAAGCATTTTCTTCCTAGACCTTCCCTCATATTCATTTTGAGGAACTCTCATTGACCATACCATCGCTGATGAATACCTACCAAGGTCTTGTGACAAAGGCCCTATGTCAGGTGCTGGCAACACAAATACAGTAGTCCCCCCTTATCTAAGACCTTCAGTGGATAATATTGAACTCTATATATACTGTGTTTTTTCCTATACATACATACTTGTGATAAAGTTTAATTTATAAATTAGGCCCAGTAAGAGATTAAAGACAATAATATAAGTAGAACAGCTACAGCAGTATACCATAATAAAAGCTATGTGAATATGATCTCTCTCTCTCTCAAAGTATCTTATTGTACATTATCATTGGTAACTGAAACTGTGGAAAGCAAAACTGCAAGGGGGAACTACTGTATCAGGAA
This sequence comes from Carlito syrichta, assembly GCF_000164805.1. Lineage (NCBI taxonomy): Eukaryota > Metazoa > Chordata > Mammalia > Primates > Tarsiidae > Carlito > Carlito syrichta. Next base: position 87,221 of record NW_007247395.1, read on the forward strand.
CCTGTTTCAGGGAGCTAAACCAGTTGGTTTGCAACAGAATTTCTAGATTCTTTTCCTGTTGTTAGGATGGCTCTTTCAGGCGAGGCTGCTTGTCCAGGTATCCCACATTTTTCTTATGAAGTTTCTACTAGCCTTCACATTCAGAACTTGGTGTGTCTTTGAACAAGTTTATTCAGCTTAGATGGCTGTGTTCATTTGCCCAACCTTTGCCACTAATAACCAGGAAAATCAATCATGTTCCCCCAGATGTTTGGGTAGATTGATTCCCAGCTAAGCAGACCAAGTTGAACGCACACATTTTCTAACTGCTCACAGTGGTCTTCACGGAAGACTCATGAATAAAGGGCAGTATGATATATCTGGATTCCCTATGGGGAATTTTAGCATTCATCTTCTTTTGCTCGGGTTTAGTGATGAAATCCTTGGGAGTAGAAGGAAGACTCAAGCTGTGTTTATGGCTCCTTTGTTTTGGAGTGTGAATTGTGCGGTATAATGCTAAATTACTTTTGCTGTGTACCACTGTTAAATGATGATTAGATTTAGGTTTGGTATAAAAATGAATAGATGTCTATTACATATCTTTGGGATAATTTAATGATACCCCCTTGTTTAGATATCATCATTTTATTAGATCTCTAAATTTTCTAGTCTGTTCTTATCTATTCTGCCTACTCAGAGTATTTCCTCCTTCATAATGAATGACAAATACCTTTCTGATTCTTGGGATTTGAGTTATTACTCTGTTTCTTTGATGGAAGGGAAGGGAGAAAGTAATGAGGAGGGAAGTAAAGGGAGTTTAAGGAAAGTACAAGGAAGATGGGAAGTTAATCAGGTCGTTCTGAAAATTTTTTTCCCAAATACATGACCTCTATAGTATTTACTTAACATAATCATTGCCCCACTCATGCTAGCACAATGCAAATGTCACAAATTCTAGATTTTTAAAAATACAGAAAAACACATTGTGTCTCAACTATGACTCACTTGCTATTTTCTTAATTCAAACATCAGTTGTAGTATGTGAGACTACGATTCTTTCTTCATCCTCTGGTATACAATGTTTACATGGATGGTATTTAATTTTTCTTTCCAAACAAGCTTAAAGGGATATGGAGTTCATAGTACTATTGAGGACACAGAGAATGTGAATCTCCACTCACAAAACCCGAAGTGTAATAAAGAATGCTCTATTTTTTTTGTTTATTTGACCTTTTTTGTTTTAAAATAGACTTTATTTTTTAAGTGTATTTGGGCTCATAGAAAAACTGAGCTAACATTACAAAAAGTTCTCATATACATCCTGCCTCCCAGCACATACAGCCTCCCGCACTTTATCAACACTCCTCACAAGAGTGGCACATGTGTTGTAATCAGTGAACCCACATTGACATACCAATATCATCCCAAATTTAATTGCAACCATTGTAGTGTGTTTTGAATGGTATTTCATTGTGGTTTTAATTTGCATTTCCCTATGTTGAGCAGTTTTCATGTGCTTATTGGCCAGATCTTCTTTGGCAAAAGGGCTATTGAGACCTTAATTTTTAAATCAGGTTGTTAGTAATTTCATTGTTGAATTGTAAGAATTATTTACATATTCTGGATACTAGACTCTGATTAGATATATGATTTGTGAATATGTCTCCCACACTCTGGGATATCTTTTCACTCTTTTGATAATATCTTTTAAGGCACGAATTTATAATTTTGATGAAGTTTAATTTATCTATTTTTATATGTCCTGTCTAAGAAACCATTGCCTAATCCAAGGTTATAAACAGTTACACCTATGATTTCTTCTAAAATCATTATAGCTTTAACTCTTACACACAAGTCTATGACCCATTTTGAGTTAAATGTTTTTTTTGGTTTTTTTGTTTGTTTGTTTGTTTGTTTGAGTTGGAGTCTCACTCTGTCGCCCAGACTGGAGTGCAGTGGCCGCTCCCGGCCACCGCAGCCTCGACCTACTGGGCTCCGGCGATCCTTCCGCCTCAGCCTTCCAAGTAGCCAGAATTACAGGCATGCGCTACCACGCCTGGCTGATTTTTTTGATTTATTGTAGAGATGAGGTCTCGCTGCCCAGGCCAGTCTCGAACCCGCGGACTCAGGCAATCCACTCACCTCAGCCTCCCAAAGGCGCGAGATTACAGGCTGAGCCACCGAGCCTGGCTGAGCTAAATGTTTTATATTGTCTGAAGTTAAGGTATAATTTTGTTATTTTGCATGTGAATATCCTGTTGTCCCAGTTGCATTTATTGAAGACATTTTTCTATTGAATTATATTGGTACCCTTGTCAAAAGTCAATTGACCATAAATATATAGGGTTCATTTCTATTTTGTTAATCTATATATCTATCATTATGCCTCTGCCGTTCTGTTTTGAATACTGTGGCTTTGTAGTAAGTTTTGGAAATATAAAGTACAAGTCCTCCCGCTTTGTCCTTCTTTTTTCAAGATTGTTTCAACTATTTGGGGTCCTTAAAATTCCATATGAATTTTACAAGAAGCTGGTCAATTTCTACAAAGAAATCATCTGGAATTTTTATAAGTATTGCATTAAGTCTATAGATCATTTAGAAACTATCGTTATCTTGACAATATTGTCTTTTAATATATGAACATGAAATGTCTTTACATTTATTTAGATCTTCTTTAATTTATTTCAATGATGTTTTGTAGTTTTCAGTAACCAACCATGCACTTCTTTTGTGAAATTTATTCCTAAATATTATCACCTTGCTCAAGTTATTGTAGAATTATACCCTTAATTTTATTTTGGGGTTGTTTATTGCTAGAGCATAGAAATACAATTGATTTTTGTATACTGATCTTATAACTAGTGACATTGCTGAGCTTATTTATTACTTTTAAGAGTATGCATGAGAGAGAGAGAAAGAGAGAGTTCTTGGTGTTTTCTGTACAAAGATCATGTCATCTACAAATACAGATGCAAATACAGTTTCATTTCTTCTTTTCAAATATGGATGCTTTTTCTTTCTTTTTTCTTCCTTCCGTCCTTCTTTTTTTTTCTCATTACCTTGGTGTGAACCTCCAGGATAATATTGAATAGAACTGGCAAGAGTGGACATCCTTGTCTTTTTCCTGATCTTAGGGGAAAAGCCTCAATTTCCCCCTCATTAAGTATAGTGTTAGCTGTGGGCTTTCATGAATGCTCCTTATCAGGTTGACAAGTTATCTTGTATTTCTAGTTTATTGATTGATTTATCATCAAAGCATATTGGATTTCATCAAATTCCTCTTTCAAAACTCATGAGATAGTCAGTAGATGTATCCTTTATTCTATTGATATATTACATTGATTACCAATGTCAAACCAACATTGCATTCCTGGGATAAATCCCACTTGGTCATGGTGTATGATCCTTTATATATATAGTTTTTTTGAGTTGGAGTCTCACTCTGTTGCCCAGACTGGAGTGCAGTGGCCGCTCCCGGCCACCGCAGCCTCGACCTGCTGGGCTCCTGCTATTCTTCCGCCTCAGCCTTCCAAGTTGCTGGAACTACAGTCGCATGCTACCACACCTGGCTAATTTTTGATTTATTGTAGAGATGAGGTCTCGTCAAGTTGCCCAGGCAGGTCTCGAACCCGCGGGCTCAGGCAATCCATCCTCTTTATATGTTACTAGATTGAGTTTGCAAAAATTTTTGTGAAGATCTTTCTTTTTTTTAGTTGGAGTCTCACTCTGTCACCCAGGCTGGAGTGCAGTGGCACACTCACAGCTACTCCTGCATCGACTTTCTGGGCTCCGGTGATCCTTCCGCCTCAGCCTTCCAAGTAGTCAGAACTACAGGCACGTGCTACCATGACCTGCTAATTTTTTATTTATTGTAGAGATGAGGTCTCGCCAAGTTGCCTGGGCTGATCTCGAACCCGTAGTCTCAAGCAATCCACTTGCCTCAGCCTCCCAAAGTGCTGAGTTTACAGCTGAGCCACCGAGCCCAGCCTTGTGAAGATTTTTGTATCTATCTTTATAATAACTACTGGTCTATAGTTTTCTTATAATTTTTGGTTTGGTTATCAGGATAATACTGGCCTTATAGAATCACTTGGGTTGTGGTCCCCCCTTCTTCTATTTTTTGGAAGAGTTTGATAAGGATTGGTATTAATTTTCTTTAAATGTTTGATAGAGTTTACCAGTAAGGCCTTCTAGCCCTGGGCTTTTCTTTGTGGGAAATTTTGAAATTACTAATTTCATTTTTTGTTTGTTATAGGCTTATTCGGATGTTTTATTTCTTCTTGAATCAGTTTTTGTAGGTTTTTAAAAATCATTTTACAAATTTGTCCATTTCATCTATGCTATCTAATTTGTCGGTCTACAGTTTTTCTTAGTATTTCCTTACAATTCTTTTTTCATATATAAGGCCAGTAGTAATGTCTTCTCTTGCATTCCTGTTTATAATAATTTGTATTTTCTTTCTTTTTTCTTGGTCAGTCTCCTAAAGGATCATGAAGGTTGATCTTTTTACAGACCAACTTTTGAATTTGTTTGTTTTTCTCTATTCCTTTTCTCCTTCTGCTTGGTCTACGTTTAATGTGTTCTACCTTTTTCTACTGAAGAGTGTGCTTATTTTTAAAAATAGTTGTTTATAACTATGTTTCCCTTTATGTATTTATTGCTTTAGCTGTATACATATTGATATATGTTTTCATTTTCATTAATGTCAAAGTATTTTCACATTTTTTGTGATTGCTAATTTGACCCCTTCATATTTAGAGTCTTAGGGACAGCATACTTGGGCGTGTGCTGTTTAATTTTCATATGTATGTGGATTTCTCCAGTTTCTTTTTGCTATTGATTTCTTATTTTATTCCGTAGTGGTTAGAAAATATACTTGGTATGACTTCAACCCTTATTCTTTTATTGAGGCTTGTTTGATGACCTAACATTTAGTTTGTTTTGAAGAATGTTCCATGTGCAATGGAAAAGAATGTTTGTTCTTCTGTCGTATGGTGCAATGTTCTATAGATGTCTGTTAGGTCCAGTTGATTAATAGTGTTGTTCAAATCTTCTACTTCTGTGTTGATATTCTACCTAGTTTTCCTGTCCATTATTGAAAGTGGGGTATTGAAGTCTCAAACCATTATTGCTAAATTATCTATTTCTCTCTTCAATTTTGTCAATTTTGTTTTGTGTATTTTAGGGTTCTCTTGTTAGATACATGTATGTTTATAAATGGTAAATCTGATGGATTGATTCTTTTATTAGGATAACATATTCCCCTTTATCTCTAGTAATATCTTTAATTTAGCATTTGTTTTTCTTAATATCGGTACAGCCACTCCTGCTTTCTTATGGCGGCTGATTCGATGATAAATATTTTTCTGTTCTTTTACTTTCAACTTATTTGTATCTTTGAATCTAAAATGCATCTTCTGTAGATAGCTTATAGTTCTATACTGTTTCTTATACAATCTGACTATTTATCTTTTAACTAGAGTGTTTAATCCTTTTATATTTAATGTAATATTGATAAGATAGGATTTACATCTGTCATCTTACTCATTTTTTTTCAGGTTTTGTGTTTTTATTCCCCCTCTGTTCTTTCTTTGCTGCTTTCTTTCCCATTAAGTCAATCTTTTCTAAAATTTTAATTCCTTTAATTTTTTTCACTGTGCTTTTTGAGTCATTTTCTTAGTGGCTATTTTAGGGTTTACAGTACATATTTTAACTTATCAGAATCTACTTCAGATTTATTCTAACTTAATTCCAGTGAGATATAGATATGCTACTCCTTTGACATTCCTCAAATGCCGTGTCCACTCTGGTGGCCAAATAACTATTGTTCTCTTATAGTTTGAAAATGATCTTTCTGTTAAGATAGTTCCTGGAGTGGGCATTCCTTTACTATTATCATTTCTTCCAACTGATTCTGACACTTTTTGTAGCCATTCACCTTTTTGGTACTGAGTCTTCATAGCAGTCTAATATCCCTCTTTCTCTATAACTCAGTGTACTTTGTATTTTCTTTTAGCTTCATTATATTTTATTGGGATTTCTAGATTAGTACTGCCCAATATATATAAAATGCAACTCTCATATGTAATTTTAAATTTTCTAATAGCCACATTTAAAAAGTAAGAAGAAAAAAAGTAAAAAGAAATATGTGAAATTAATAATATGTTTATTTAACCCACTATGTCCAAAAATTGCCATCTTTGCATGTAATCAATTTTTCAAAATTGTGAACAATTTTTTTTTCCTCTCAGCTTGGACTCAACAGGTACTCAGTGGTCACACAATGCAGATTGGAGAATGAAATTCCAACCCCCCCCCCCATGGGAAGGAAATCATAGGTCACTGCGATTATCTGTGCAGTTATGTATCTGAATTTCTTTGCAGTAGTGGTAGTGTCAGTCTCTTTCCAGAAAGGTCACTTCCTACAAAAATAACTAACTGTACTTTTAACTACACTGCTGAGAAGTGCCCACAAACCAAAGGGAAATAACTCAGGACAAAATTATGTGTTTTTTCTTATACACAACTGCTCATACAGAGCATGTTTTTAGGCAACCAAAAATTAATTTATGAGAACCAGTTGATATTTCAGTTAATTATAGCAGTTTTTGTGCCTATGCAAAATGTAAGGTAGAAATTAGAAAGCTCTTTCAAATTTGAAATGTGAACTCTTGATATACCAATGATCTGGGGTGGATTGCCTCCAAATAACTGAACTAGAGGCCCAGGAAGGGGAAGAGTTGCACAGAGAATGGAAGACTCTGAGCCATTCCAGATGTTAGTTTGGGTGATTCAGATCTTCCAGAGACCTCTTTCTTCTGAACAGTGTTTTATTTTCCTGTTTGGATGGAGAGTAGTAAGTGGGAGATGAGTAAAGTCATGTTTACATCTGCCCCATCTCTCCTTCTATTATTTTGTCTCACTAAACTTATCATAAGGATGATTAAAGGCTTCTCAACATTTAAAAATCGATTATTCTTACCCTATTTTTGCCTTGTAAAGAAGAGTTATCACTTGCACACCCATTTAATTCTTGTTTCCTTAGTCACTCTATTCTATGCCTACCCTATTTATTTAAGATTTGGAGCTATCCAGATGAACTAATCTAGACCTGTAACTTTTTGTTAGCTTATGCATACTATCTGTTCCCTTATCCATTCCCCCAACTTTAGTTTTCACCTGTTACTGTCTAGCATTAACAATAAATGTCTAAAGACTCATATTCCATTTTTGCTAATTCCATGAGTCTGCTATTCAGACTCTCCAGATGCTGCTTTCTTCTTTCTCAGATTCTGTGATTGAGTCCCTGGCCTTATGTTTCATAGATCCTTATCTGGATCCCTGAACATTGCATCCTGATTCTACAGGCCATCAGTCTTCCCTGGATATAAATTACCTGCCTGTTTCTCCTTTCTTTCCTTCATACACTTTTCCTAATATAGTATCTAGACTTCCCAACTTAGAATATTAGTCAGAAAACTTAACCCATGCCCACTGCAGCCCATTATTGTGGATCCTGGCCTTGGATTTTCAAGTGACAGTAGAAGAGGAAGAACAAAATACTTATTAAATGTAACTTGCAAGGCAATGCACAATTTTCAAGAAGCAGCAAGTGAAGACATCTGTTTGAGAAGTTTTGCTCTACAGAATGAAAGAGGTTATTGGATAAATAAGGAAACAAGTCTATCAGCCCAGCAGGTAGGAAGGCTTAACATAGACAGGGCAGGCATTTCTTGGTTTTATCTTTTCAAGCCAGAATAGGGAGATTTAGTTGGTCGAATGTAGCCAGCAAGGTAGGAAAGTGAGGGTTAGAAACATGGCAAAGAAAGCAAATGAGATATGGCTGCTTGTTTAGAAACAAGAAAAACAAACATTAGCTGGGTACTTTTGTAGCATCTGTAAGTTCTGCAATCAAAGGAAAAATCTATAAATACTACAATATGTTTGTTTTGTACTGTTTGGCTAATTGAACACTCAACTTGTAGGAGGAAGTGAAACATTTAAGTGTAAAAATATAGAGAAAGAATCCAATTTAACACACATACACGTCCATAATAAGTCTACACAAATCAATATAAAAGTGTTGCTCAAAATGTGCTCCAGTTATAGCCAATTAAAGGTCAGCATATATAATTTACATGAAATGCATGGGCAGGATCAAAAGGTATCTGTTGTGCCATGAGGAATGATTCTATTTCATTTGCAGATGAGTATTATAAAGGTCATTGAAAATGTAAGATGCAAATCATTGTTGTTGTTTTTTATAAAGCATTTTTTTCTAGATTTGGTCTCTCAGCCTGTTTTATTCTCTTGTTTGCATGCATGCTATAGCCATTAGTACAATTGAATTATAGAATGACCTACACTATTAGACTGTTAGGCTTCTTGATTGAAATTATCTTTATAATGGAAATCAGAGAACACTTTTAACCTTGTTAGAGCACCACTGTACCATTGATTAATATATAGAACAAGTCATAAATTTCACAGTGAGCTATTTATTTCCAGACAATCTTGTGAAAGCAGTTTGGTCTGAATTGCAGAAACTTTCTTTATACCTTTGTCAGGCTGACACTAATGATTCTGATTATTTCTAGGGCTTGCAAAGTGTCAGTGTTAATTAAACTAATGGTTTAAAATATGGGTAGAAAAGAACATTTGAATGTTACATCTTAGATGTTTGACAATGTGTATGAAGATTCTTTTGTTACCTGGCTAATTTCAGAGAACTGACTTCATTTGATAAGAATTCTTCCCGGCCGGGCTCGGTGGCTCAGCCTATAATCCTGCGCTTTGGGAGGCCGAGGTGAGTGAATTGCCTGAGCCCGCAGGTTCGAGAACCGCCTGAGCAACTTGGCAAGACCTCATCTCTACAAAAAAAAACAACAAAAAAACAACAACAACAAAAAACCAAATTAGCCGGGCATGGTAGCGCGCGCCTGCAATTCCAGCTACTTGGAAGGCTGAGGTGGAAGGATCGCCGGAGCCCAGCAGGTTGAGGCTGCGGTGGCTGGGAGTAGCCCCTGCACTCCAGTCTGGGCAACTGAGTGAGATTCCAACTCAAAAGAAAAAAAGAAAAAAAAAAAGATTTCTTCCCAGTAGCAAATGCCTGGATGACTAAGTAGCAGTAGCCAATATTACTAAGGTCACATACTCAATAAGTATTTGTTGAATACTTTTGATATGAACTGCACTGGATATGTGCTATAGATAGAGAATTGAAAAAGCCAGCACCTGCCCTCAGAGAGTTCATAGTCTAGTGAGGGATACAGTCACAGAAACAGAGATTGGCCTATGCACAGGCATTATGAGAACACAGATTAAGGGAGTATGATCTAACTCTAGACTGGGAAGATCAGGGAAGGTGTCCCAGAGGAATGGAATTTTTCTTGAATAAAAGCCCTTCTCACCACTGAAGGGGTGAGTGAAGGGTCTGTGTGAAATAAATGACTGATGGCAAGGAACAACAGAAGATTAGGGCTTGGGTAGAGATTAACGAATGATGGAGGGAACAGGGTCTTTGTAACTCCAGTCCAGAACTCATCCAATAGCCCAGACATATGTTCTGGGCAGTACCAAACTACCCAGATCCTGAGCTCTTACGCTAACCCTGAAGAAAGGACTCCATTATACTGCCTTCCCCCAAGCCCCACTAAAGATAGCTCTAGCAACTGGAGAGGTCAGGCCTCCTACACTGGATCAGTCACATGCATATGGAAGTTTTGGAAACAGGAGCTTGTAAATCTGGGAGGACCTGGGCTAGTTCCAGAAAGAGAAAAAAAAAAAAGGTTTGGGAGTTTAAAAAAAAAACAAAAACGGATTCTGCTTTTAAAGAAACTGCTTTCTGTTAAATTGTACCTTTGCTTTTAGAGTGCTATTAGGGGAATGCAGAACACTAATTAAGAGACCTGAACATCATCAGTAATTTTTCTACTTGAGTTTTATGAGTGGTAATTTTTTTAAAAAGCCTTCATGAGGTCACTGGTGGAAAAGCTAATGTACAGCTTTTCAGCATATTGCCCTTCAAGACTCAGGTTATAGTCAATCATAAATTGCACACAAATAGCTAGTTGCTAGTTTCCACAGTAAAATGTACGTATTGTCTCAAATTGGATTTATACTTTAAAAATCAAGCCATAGCTAATCTTTGTTTGTAGAGAACATTGCTAAAGGAGGTACTAAGCCAAATGGCCTGCATAGATATGATGCTGAGAGGTCACTAGGCTGGATAGGTGAATTTTAAGTAAGAGTGGGGTAAACTCATTGAGTTAGCGTGGGGTAAACTCGTTGGCTTTAAGTCAACTATTTGCAACAGCAGAGAGTCATATGATGACTCTAATACTAGGGGGACACTCCCCAAAAATGGAATTATTATTTGGAGGGCAGGTTCCTTGTAGTACAGGCTTCCCCCACTAGGGTAAGTGTTTTAGGAACCCATCAACATTGGTGTACCAGCTAGCATTGTTGTGAGAGGCAGTGCTCAGCTTCAGTTAATTTTTTTTTTGGAAATTCTTTCAATGCCTTTGTCCATTTCATGATGGATGATTTATGAGTGTACCTGCCCACACTGAGCTGAGTGTTCAGTAGTTTTTGACCAAAAACAGCATGGCCCCCGTGCCCCCACTCTCCCTATTCATTCAATCTCACCCTGAGTGACTGTTTTGTTTGTTTGTTTCCCGGGATGAAAAAAGTTATCAAAGGGAAATATTTTGCTGACGTGAAAGGTGAAACAAAAAATGGCAAAAACACTGAAAGGCATCAGAATTGACGAGTTCAGAAACTGTTTTGAGCAATGGAAAAAACCTCTTGATAGGCGTATTGCATCAAACAGAGAGTACTTTGAGGGTGACTGAAGTTTAAACATGTAAAAATAAATGCATAATTTTTTATAAATAAATTCTGGGGTTTTTTGGGGTCCCCCTTTGTACGTCCTAGAAGGTAAATGTGTTTCCTATCTAAATTCTCTCCCTTCATCATCTTCTCCTTTCCTTCACTATTTCTTTCCTTTTTCACCTCCCCCTCCCTCCTATTTCTCAATCTTCTTCAAGAAAAGTGCACTAATAGGAAAAGATTATAATTTCCTTTTAAGGGAAAACCTGGTACAGGTCATTTTGTCTCCAGAGGCTGATCTTGGGGTAATCCAGGAAGTGAAGCAAGGGGACCTGCTGGGAGTGTTACTGTTTGCATGCGGGAAGAACTGAAACCAGCCTTGTACCTTTCCTTTGCCTTTAGGGTAGGTTGCTGGACTCAAAGTGGAAACTCAATAAAACTTTCAGAAGCAAATAATAGAACCTAGAAGGTTTGTTTCTCTGGGGATGGGGAGGCACCATATGTCAGCTTCATGTTTTTAATCAAAAGGCCAGGGCTTCATCTAGATTGTAGTAATCAGTATTTGCTTTCCAGAGATTTTCATTGAAATGACAAATGTCTTTCCTTTAACTATTTCTCATGCACTTTCCCTTGATCGAAAAAAGTGCAGTACCAAAAAAAATGCCCTTAAGAATTTCCTATAAGATCCTGTGTGATGTGATGTCATTAGCTAATCTTTTTTATGAGGAAGTAGTTATAACATTTGGTTACCTAAAAAGCATTGGAATCCAGGCTGTGGCCCTAGTGGCTCTGCTTGCAAGATCTTTAGAGATTGTTTAGTCCAACCTCATTCTTTTACCAATGAAGAAACTGAGAAACAAATTGAGGTGATACATAGAGAAGAAAACGGGAATCTGGAGATAACTATGGCAAGACAGAGTCAAAAGGAAAAATATGAAATATGCTAAGATGTACTCTGTGTCACTTTTTAAAACATTAAGTAAGGGTAGAGAGTGAGGTGAGTGGGTGAGCAACTAGTAAAGATGGAATGAAAGGGAACCACTGCTTATTGAGTGCCTTTTACATACCAAGCTTTGTGCTAGACACTTCATATACCTTCTTTCATTTAACACTCACCACAACCATATAAAGTGGAACGTCTTATTTCCCTCATTTTACAGATAAAGAAACTGGAGCTTAGAGGAGTGAAATATTTTCTTTCACTTTGGGAAGAAGCAGGATACCTGGGGCCAGATAGCCGTGTTTTGGGAGCTCAAGTCAAGCATCTTGCTTCCTGGCCTATGTTGCCGATTCTGTCATCTGGGAACAAATGCAAGGAGTACATATGTGTCATGAGGTCAATCCACAAAGAAAGGAAAATCAGGATATAGGAAAGCTAGGTCTAGGGAGAGTCCTTGATAGGAAGAGCACATAAGGGCCACAGCTTTTTCACTGGTCAATATACAAGGCCACCAATTTTTTTGAGAAACAAGAGCCAACAGTAAGATTTGTGAGTATGAAGTCATGTGGGAAGAAGGGGAAAAGGAATATTTGAGCACATGGGATTAAGAATAGGAAGGTAGAATCATAGGAGAGTGAATGTCTGCTGAGAGAGACCCCATAAAAAAAGATGAGAAAGTTGGTACATCGAGTAGATGAGTAACTAAGGAAGTGAATTATTAGGTGACAGCAAAAAGACTCCAGGGAATTACAAATAGCGTAGTTTGCTCTTTGGATATTTGTTCAAGGAATATTTTTATGAAGTGATTCAGACAACTGAATGCTAACTTCATGTAGACATTGCTACTTCCTGGGCCTTTATTATCATTATTTAATTATTTGCTTTTTAAATGTTTATGATGACTCATTAATCTGGATTCCCTGTCTTGGAGTTGATATTTGAGACATGTCCTAAGGGAGCCCTATCCAGCAGCCTTTTGCAGAGGAGTTGTAACCTAAATGCTAGTGTGTTCTTTTGTTACTGAGCTGCCGATGTTTGGATCAAAACAATCCATTTTTGATTCATGTATGTTATTAGCTCTGACAGGATAGCAAGACGTGAGGCAGATACTGTTTTGTATATTACAGAAACCCAGATAAGCAAACAGAGAATGAAAAGATTGCCTTTATTAGAAAAGCAATCTTTTCTGATTTTTCTTAGCACCAAGCAATGTGTTTTTAATAAAACTGAGCAGATAAAGCACTCATGTGTCCAGTCTTGCTCTCCCTCTTTGACTCTAGATATATGTGATTTCATGATGCTGGCAAGAGGACTACTGACTTGTCAGTTAATCAAAAGTTGCTAAAGGAAAGTCAATATAATAGAAACTAATCATCATCTTGTCTTTTCCCAGTGACTCTATTGGACTTAAAGTGTCTGAGCTGCCTGTTTTCCACAACAGTGTTACTAACAGTAGTACCTGTGCCCTTCTTGTAAAGGGTGAGAATCTCATTTTGTCTCTCTTTCTCTTGATAAAAGGCTAGGGGCTGATTCCTTGGAAGAGCTGTAAGAATTATTAACACCAGCTATGTGTAGCCAAGTGTTACTTCTTCACCCTTTCTTCTTTGGTCATATTCACAATAACTCATTTCTTTATCACACTTGCCCTCTTCTAGACCTATGTCTTTAAGGCTCTGCTCTCACTCCCTGTAAATTGACTCTAAAATGAAATAATTTGATTTTTCTTCAAGTGGAACACTAGATTTCAGGTGTCCCTAGTCCAAATGGGATTGTGCAGCTGCCATACAAACTGTGGAGCCAGCATAATTGTGCCTACCAACATTTTGTAATAGGAATCACTAATTCTGTGCAAGCAGCTCCTGTGTGGGAAGAATTTGGTGTTACAATAGAAATTTTTTCTGAAAGCACCTTTCCTCCTTGGAACCAACTTGCCTTGAAAATTCTCCTGTGTTAATGGAAAGGCTAAATGATTTGTCCAAGTTGAGTCAGTAGCAGAACTAAGATTATTTCTACTTATAATTTTCTGGGCACTATAAAGGACATTTGAAATACATAGGAAAATATCGGTGACTTGACCCCCAAATCTGCTCTGGGCCCAGCCGCCAGAGGTAATGTTCTCTCCTAACAGATAGTCTCCAATTTTATCTGATGGTGCTTGTCAGAAGCCCCATGTGTGGCTCCCAAACTGCTGTTTCTTTATTTTTCATTATTATTTATCACATCGCTATGCTCAGTTATGAAGACATAAAAGATTGTGGCACAAGGATCAATGTTCTTGTGCAAGTCTTACTCAACTTTATTATGACTACTGACAAATCTCCAGGGACAAAATGTGAAAAGAAGGAGACATTCTCTACTTTCACAGGGTAATTACTTCCCATTCCTTGTACCAGTCCTGCTCTTAGATCTGTAGAATTATAAGATGACAGAGTTGGGAGTGACTGTTTAATCAAATACCTTTCATTCTGTAGTTGGGGAAACGGAAGCCTAGATAGGGGAAGGGACCGAAGTCATGCAATCTCAGTAGTCTTGGTTATTCATACCCAAACTCAGAGACCCAGAAATAATGATAAATGGCTTTTAAAGTTCAAATTAGGGATTCCTAAGATACATTTCAAGCAGACTTCTCATTATTCTTCAGCGTAAAGAAAACTATGCCCTATTTTTAACCCCCATGTCTAACTAAAGTTTCTTCATTATAGGTACTATTGAGACCACTCAGTGTTAGAGAAGAAATAGAGAAAACACTTGGCCAGGGCTATTAGTCTTCCTGTCATTATTATTTCCATCTTCTTAAAGACCACAGTTTCTTAAGTGATTCACCTTCAGCTAGTTGAATCTTTGATCGTTAGTTGCTCCCAAAGAGTTTCTCAAGAAAAGACTATAAGCAAGCACATTAGACTTTGGAGTTCTAAATTCTGATTTTAAGGCCCTGTTTTGTACTTTAATAGTTGTATGGCTTTGGGCAATCACTTAAACTTCTGAAGGGCCAGTTGGTAAAAATAGGCATGATATCTTATCTCACAGGGCTAGTTACAAAGCTCCTTTGTGATAATGTAATATGGATAAGTGCTTTGTAAAGATAAAAAGTTATGCCCAACCAATGTGTTAGTTAAGAGAATGCCTACCCTACATATTCCATGAACTATTCTGGGATGCCCTAAGTTCTTGGATGGTCTGTGAAGCAATAAAATAGATATCTCTTAATTATTCACACAGTAGTATGAGTGGGGAGCACCAATAATACATAATACTTAACAGAAACTCACCTAGATACAATTTCTGTTTTAGTTTAGAATACATTACTTTTGGAGAAGCCTCTGAAATCTGTTTGCTGAGAGAAAAATTAAACTGAGGTAGAATTTCATAAGCAGGCCATATGCAAGCCCCTGCCCTTTTCTGGACCTTAGGTGTCTACCTCTAAAGGGGAATTGCCCTAACTGGCCACACTACTTCTGATATCCTGCTACTTCTGATATCCATGTGTCTGTGAGTCTAGACACATGGAAGGCAGCCAGGGAATGTCAGTTTTAGATGATGCTCAAAGTATATATAAGGGAACTGGAGTTGTGCAAATACCAGGGACGAAAAAATCACAAGCTGCCCAAACGGTATCACCTCATTAATAGAATAAGCAATGAGAGAAGTCAATCCTGGGTATAAGAAAGCATGACTGACATTTAAGGAACTGATCAAAAGAAAAGACAGGAGGAGAGTGAAAATAGCATCTGTAGACGGGAAGGACTGGGATGCTAGCAATGTGCAATACTGCTGTCACAGAGGGAAAGCACAAGATGAATCTCTTTGTGCTGTTTCTGTTCAGGGGTCACACTCTTCTCAATTTTCCTGGTTTTTTCTCTCCTTTCAATCATGTCCTTTTCAAAATTCATCTCTAAAGGATTTCTGAGCCATTCTGGTTATAACTTTTGCTAAAACCAATCAGCAGAGGGCTATCTACAGTGCAGGGCAATCAGCAGAGACCCAAGGCATTGATCAGGGATGATGTCTTCATTTGGATGGACTGTGGCTCATTGGTTTGGCTGAAGTTACAGTCAGAACCATATTGCAATAGTTCTGCTGCCAACTAGGTACACAGCTTCCCATACAGTTTTTAGAAATAGTGCTTGGTTAAATACAGTATTTTTTACTATTTGCATGAGAAATGGAGTGTGAAATTGGCATGTATTGCACTTTAGTATTTTCCCCTTTTATTCCATCTAGTACTCCTTTAGCCTGCAGGAATTTAATGACAGTGAGAAAATAAGATCCAAAATTGGGCTCTCCTGACACACTGTGCTATGTGGTGGTATCCAGCACTCTGATTCTTCTTGTAAATTGCGAAGGTAGTGATGCTGTTATATGTAGTTTGGGGTTCTGTGATAAAGTGGTATATGATGTTGTGTGATAGTCAGCCCTGGCTTTATATGACATGCATTCCCAGAAACTGCATCTTAAATAAGACTCAAATCTTAATTGTAAATAATGAATTAGAAGAGACACATGAAAGTAACAAGTTATAAAAAATGAAGTACAGAGGTATCTTTGTCAGTATCAGATAACTGAAACTATAAAGAAATTTATCAGAAGGTATTCATATGTATAATAATAAAAATATTTTATTGTTGAGTTGTAAGAATTCTTTAGGCATTTAGAATATTAGACACTTATCAGATATATTTGGCAATATTATCTTTCATTCTGTAGGTTGTCTTTTCATTTTCTTAATAATGTCCTTTGAAGCACAAAAGTGCTTTAATTTTTATAAGATCTAATTCATCTGTTTTTTCTCCCCTTTGGTTGTGCTCAGTGTCATATCTAAGAAAACATCGCCAATTCCAAAATTATAAAAATTTACACTATATTTTTTATTTAAGAGTTTCATAGATTCAGCACTTAAATTTAGGTTTTTATCAGTTTTGAGTTAATTTTTTGTATGTGGTGTGAGGTAAGGGTTCAAATACAGAGATATGCTACTGGATTTGGCTTGCTAGTATTCTGTTGAGGATTTTTTATAGTCTATACTAATAAATGATATCGGTCTGTAATTTTCTTTTCTTGTAATAGCTGTTTAATTTTTGTATCAGGGTAATGCTGGTCTCATAAAATGTGTTGAGAAGTATTCCACCTTTACTATTTTTTGGAAGAGTTTATGAAAGATTAGTTTAGCTACTCTTTTCAATGTTTGGTAAAAACTTACCAGTGAAGCCTTCAGATCCTGGGCTCTTTAAAATTATAAATCCAATCTCTTTATATATAAGTCTATTTATTTTCTATTTCTTCTTGAGTCTTTCTAGGAATTTGTCCATTTCTTCTAAGTTATCTACTTTTTGGTGCAAAATTGTTCATAGTATTATTACTATTTTTTTTTCTTTCTTTTTTTTCCTGTAAGGTCACTAGTAATGTCCCCACTTTCTCTCCTGATTTTAGTAATTTGAGTCTTCTTTTTTTTTTTTTTTTTGAGTCGAAGTCTCACTCTGTCGCCCAGACTGGAGTGCAGTGGCACACTCCTGGCCACCGCAGCCTCAACTTGCTGGGCTCCGGCGATCCTTCCACCTCAGCCTTCCAAGTAGCTGGAACTACAGGCATGCGCTACCACACCTGGCTGATTTTTTATTTTATTGTAGAGATGAGGTCTTACCAAGTTGCCCAGGCGGGTCTCCAACCTGTGGGCTTGGGCAATTCACTCACCTCAGCCTCCCAAAGCGCTGGGATTACAGGCTGAGCCACCAAGCCCGACTCGAGTCTTCTCTTTTTTCTTTATCAATCTAGCTAAAGGTTTGTCAATTTTGTTGATCTTTGCAAAGAACCAGCTTCTAGTTTTATTAATTTTCTTTATTGTTTTTCTGTTCTCTATTTCAGTTTTTTCCACTCTAGATTTAATTATTTCCTTCTACTTGGATTGAGTTTACTTTGCTGTTCTTTTTCTAGTTTCTTAAGATAGAAGATTAGGTTATTGATGTGAGATCTTCCCTTTTTTTAAATATAGGCATTTACAGCTATAGATTTCCCTTTGCTTTCTTTAAATACCATAACGTTCAGTATATTGTATTTTCATTTTCATTCGTCTCATGATATTTTCTAATTTCCCTTGTTATTCCATCCTAATCCCATTAGTTATTTATAAGTGTGTGTTTAACTCCCACATATTTGTTAATTCCCTAAATTTCTTCCTGTTATTTTTTTCTACTTTCATTCCATTGTAATCCAAAAGTATACTTGTACGATTTCAAACATTTTAAATGTATTGAGACTTGTTGTATG
The DNA here is from genome assembly GCF_000164805.1 of Carlito syrichta. Classification (NCBI taxonomy): domain Eukaryota; kingdom Metazoa; phylum Chordata; class Mammalia; order Primates; family Tarsiidae; genus Carlito; species Carlito syrichta. Next base: position 105,231 of record NW_007247395.1, read on the forward strand.
GCCTAACATGTGCCCAGTCCCAAAGAGTGTCCCACATGCACTTGAGATACATGTCCTACTGTTGTAGGGAGTGTTCTACAGACTTCTGTTCAATCTCATTGGTTTATAGTGTTACTTAAGTCTTCTATTCCTTCATTGATATTCTGCCTAGTTGTTCTATCCCTTATTGAAAGTAGAGCATACTTTACACTACACAGATGGAAAGAAATCTTTTTTAAAAAGAAAGCAGGGCACCTTTGGGAGGCTGAGGTGAGTGGATTGCCTGAGCCCGCGGATTCGAGACCCGCCTGGGCAAGTTGCCGAGACCTCATCTCTACGATAAATCAAAAATCAGCCGGGCGTGGTAGCGCGTGCCTGTAATTCCGGCTACTCGGAAGGCTGAGGCGGAAGGATCGCCGGAGCCCAGCAGGTCGAGGCTGCGGTGGCCGGGAGCGGCCACTGCGCTCCAGTCTGGGCGACCGAGTGAGATTCCAACTCAAAAAAAAAGAGAAAAAGAAAAAGAAAAGAAAGCAGGGAATTGGAGACTCCAAATATTATTATTGAATGATCTCTCTTTTCCTTCACTTCTCACAGTTTTGCTTCATATATTTTGGGCTCAGTTGTTAGGTACGTATATGTTTATAATTGCTATATCTTCTTCATGGTCTGACACCTTTTTATTAGAAAATGTCCTTTGTCTGTAGTATAATATTTGTCTTAAATCTATTTTGTCTAATATTTGTACAGCCACTCGAAATAGCTTCTGATTAATTGGTATATGCTTTTTCATCTTTTTACTTTCAACCTACTTGTGTCTTTGGGTTTTTTTTTTTTTTGAGTTGGAATCTCACTCTGTCACACAGGCTGGAGTGCAGTGGCATGCTCCCAGCCACCGCAGCCTTGACCTACTGGGATCTGATGATCCTTTTGCCTCAGTCTTCCAAGTAGCCAGAACTGCAGGGGTGCACCACCACGCCTGACTAATTTTTTATTTATTGTAGAGACGAGGTCTCGCCAAGTTGCCCAGGTGAGTCTTGAACCTGCGGGCTCAGGCAATTCACTTGCCTTGGCCTCCCAAAGTGCTGGGATTATAGGCTGAGCCACCGAGCCTGTCCTACTTGTATCTTTGAATCTAAAATGTATCCCTTATAGACCCCATAAATGTGCACTATATTATTTTAAATCTATTTTGCCCATCTCTACTTTTTAATTGGAATGTCCAATCTATTTGTATTTAATGTAATTAAATAATTAGGTAATTAAATAGTTAATAAGTAACAGGTAATTACATAAGGTAGAATTCGTTTCTGTCATTTTACTGCTTGTTTTATAAATGCCTTGTGTCTTATTTGTTTCTCTATTTGTCCATCATTGACTTATTTTTTGTTAAATATTTATTTCTAGTGAACTGATTTTATTAACCTGTTATATTTTACTATGTATATTTTTAATTATTTTCTTAGTGGTTGCCCTGGAGATTACAACCAACATTTTGTAAGATCTAATTTGAATTAATACCAACTTGATTTCAATAGTATAAAATATATTTCCCTATATATCTTTATTTCCTCCCTCTACTTGTGCTGCTATTATACAAATTACATCTTTGTACATCATATGCCCATCAACACAGATTTCTAATTATTGCTCACGCAGTTGTGCTTTAAATCAGATAGATGGAAATAAAAAGAGTTACAAGCAAAAATATATTTATGCTGTTTTCCATAATAACCTGTGTAATAAACCTTACTAGTGTCCTTTTTTCTCAATGTGGATTTAAGTTATTAGCTGGTATCTTTATACTCCACATGGAAGTACACCTTCTAATGTTTCTTAAGGGGCATATTTGCTAGTGACAACCTAGTTTATATGAGAACATTGATTTCATCTTCTTTTTCATGAATAATTTTGGTGGACATAACATTATTGAGTATTGTCTTTTTCTTTCAGTGCTTTGAATATATCATTCCATAGTAATTGTCAATAACTCAAAAAATAACAGATGCCGGAGACGATGTGGTGAAAAGGGAACGCTGCTACACTGTTGGTGGGAGTGCAAACTAGTACAACCTCTGTGGAAAGCAGTGTGGTGATTCCTAAAAGTTCTAAATATCAACCTCCCATATGATCCCGTAATACTCCTACTGGGAATATACCCTGAAGAACTCAAATCACTCTATAAAAAAGATACCTGCACACGTATGTTTATCGCAGCATTGTTCACAATAGCAAGAACCTGGAACCAACCATGCTGCCCATCAAAAGAGGACGAGATTTTAAAATGTGGTACATATACACGATGGAATACTACACAGCCATAAAAAAGAACAAAATCATGAATTTCGCAGCAACCTGGATGAACTAGAGTCTATAATACTGAGTGATCTCTCACAGAAACAAAGATCTGAGTATCACATGTTCCCACTCATATAGTGGACCTTGAACATCTATCATAATGCTATAAGAAAAGGACTGACAGTGGCGGGAAACTATGGGATGGTAGGGAGGGGAAGGGAGGTGGGATTAACGACAGTCAATATCTGTCTGGGGACGGGGAGACACCCCTTATCAATAAAAGTGCCTGAATGATACATATTTGTATACCTAACCCTTAACTGTATGCTACAATTTTAAAATAAAAATATGTTTATTAAAAAAAGGAATATATCATTCTATTACCTTCTTGTAGTTCTGCTTTCCGATGGATAATCAACTGGTAATCTTATTGAAGACCTCTCGAATACTATAAGTCACTCCACTCTTGCTGCTTTCACAATTCTGTTTTTGTCTTTTGACAGTTGATCATGATGTGTATGATGTGTCTACTGTGAATCTTCTTGAATGTGTCATGCTTGGAATTCACTGATCTTCTTGGATGTATGGATTAATGTTTAACATAAAATTTAGAAAGTTTTCAATTATTTCTCCAAATATTATTTTTGCCTTTTTCTTTCTCTCTTCTGTATCTGGAACTTCTATTATATGTACGTTGACACATGTAATTGTGTTCCAAAAGATAGAGGCTCTATTCATTTTTCTTCAATCATTTTGTTTTTCTTCCTCAGATAGAAGGAAATGACCTATCTTCAAATTTGATGATTCATTATTTTGCATGCTCAAATTTTCTATTTAGCTTCTTTAGTGAATTTTTCATTTCAGTTATCATAATTTTCAATTCCAGAATTTCTATTTTGTTCTTTTTTAAAAAAATAATTTCTATCTTTTTTCTCTATTTGGCAAGGCATCATTCTCCTATTTTCCTGTAGTTCTTTAAGGATTGTTTCTTTTACATGTTTGGACATATTTTAAATGACTGATATAACGTTTTTGTCTAATATGTCTAACATCTGGGCTTCCTCAGAAGCAGTGTCTGTTGACAGATTTTTTCCACCTGTGCATGGGCCATGCTTTCATGTTTCTTTGCATGTCATGTAATTTTTTGTTAAAAAACTAGACACCTAAATAATATAATGTGGCATCTCTGGAAATCAGATTCTACCCCTTCCTCAGGCTTTGTTGTTGGTTTTTGTTACTGGGGTGGTGGTTGTTACTTGTTTGTGACTTTTCTGAATCAATTCTATAAAGTCTGCATTCTTTGTCACATATAGTCACTGAAATCTTTGTTCAATTAGCTTAATGATAGTTATTAATTGAACAGTGATTTCCTTAACTGTCTAAAAAAATAAGTCTCTCAGACTTTGCTGAGGAGCTCTGTGTGTATGTTGGGCACACCTTGAACATTCAGTCTAGCACTTCCTACTTGCACAGAACTTCTTGGTCAGCCAGAGGTGAGGGTAGGTCTTTCTTGAGCATGAATACAGCCTTGGGCATGCACACAGACCTGTGCTTGAATGTGAGCTACTAGATCCCCAGGAATATACAGGAGTTTTTATAGCCCTTATCGACATCTCATTCTCCAGTTTTTTCTTTAAACTTTTTGGCTAGCCTATTGCTTGCTCCAACTATTGTCCCTTACCTTGGGTAGCTGCAAAGTTAAATAAGTAGCTCTAATTGATGTTAACAAATGCCCCTGGGGAGAAGGCTTTTGCACAGTGATCACCACATCTGTTCAAATAAAGACAGCCTTGCAAATGAGGATTTTTCTTTCTTTCTTTCTTTCTTTCTTTTTTTTTGGAGTTGGAGTCTCTCTCTTTGTTGCCCAGACTGGAGTACAGTGGCATGCTCACAGCCACTACAGCCTCGACCTGCTAGACTTAGGTGATCCTTCCGCCTCAGCCTTCCAAGTAACTAGAACTACAGACGCATGCCTGGTTAGTGTTTGTGATTTATTGTAGATCTCATCAAATTGTCCAGGCTGGTCCTCGAACCCCCAGGCTTAGGCAATCCTCTTGCCTTGGCCTCCCCAAGTGCTGGGATTACAGGCTGAGCCACCGCACCCGGCCACAAATGAGGTTTTTAAGGTAACCATCAGACAGGTCAAAATGACAATTCACTGGAAGTGGGACTTTGAGCAAACTGCTACTCCATTCTGTACTCTCCAGTGGCTGCCTGGATTTCACTATGATCATGAGCTGTTAGTTTTTTTGTTTTGTTTTGTTTTTGAGTTGGAGTCTCAATCGCCCAGACTGGAGTGCAGTGGCCGCTTCCGGCCACCGCAGCCTCGACCTGTTGGGCTCCAGCGATCCTTCCGCCTCAGCCTTCCAAGTAGCTGGAACTACAGGCGTGCATTACCACGCCCGGCTAATTTTTGATTTATTGTAGAGATGAGGTCTCGCCTTCCCAGGCGGGTCTCGAACCCACGGGCTCAGGCAATCCACTCACCTCAGCCTCCCAAAGGCGTGGGATTACAGGCTGAGCCACCGAGCCTGGCTGAGCTGTTAGTTTTTAAGATTGCCTCAACTAGAAAGGAAAAGTGGGAATAGGAAAGACAAAATGCTACAAAGTTTACTGTTCTTACCAAGATTCGGCCTTTTTCTTGAATAAAGGCTCCTCAGATTGCTGCAGCCTCTTTGTTAATTTCCAGAGTACTGAAGAAGTTGGTTCTGACAATTTTTACCAATTTTCTCATTGGTTTATGTGGTTGAGAATTTTCCCAGGCCTTTACTCTAAAATTTTTGCTGATGTCCTGTTATTAATATTTTAATGCATATGTTATATAGCATTTTATTGTTCTTTTATTCAGTCAACTAGTTATTAATCACCAAATAACTGGAGGGACTTGGCTAAGCACTGGAAATTCAATATTGAACAAGACGGCTTTGGCTTGTTCAGGAAGCTTACGGTTTTCTGGGGAAAAACCGAGGCTAAAAGAAGCAATTACAATGCAGTGTGATAAGTGCCATGATGAGAGCAGTATAGTGGAATATAGGAAGGAATTGAATTTAGACTTGGTGAAGAAGCTTCTGGAAGGAAGTTAAATGTAAATTGGGACCCAAAAAACAAGTAGGAAGGTTTTTAAGCAGAAGTACAGAATGTGCAAAGGTTCATAATGTTGTGAGGAAACTGAGCATAAAGTGTGATGAGAGCAGGCTGGGACATGAGGCTGGAAGTTTTTCAGGGAGAAATCATCAAAAATCTCATAAGTAAAGTAAAAAAATATATTTTACCCTAAGGACTATGAGAGGCCACTGAAGAATTTTAAACTGAGCGATGACATTACCTATGCAGCATCTCTAGCACTTAAAACACCTTCCAACATGTAGAGGTGATGAATTAATAAATTATTGTCCATGAATAATATTTAATTAATTTATGAATAATTTAATTAATTTATAATTTACTTATAAATTATTGTTTTGATATTATTATGAGTGTTAATGTAGAGCAGAGATTATGGTATCACAACCCTTTATTTCTCTTTTTTTAACTTTTGATTTTTTTTTTTTGAGTTGGAGTCTCACTCTGTCGCCCAGACTGGAGTGCAGTGGCCGCTCCCAGCCACCGCAGTCTCGTCTGCTGGGCTCCGGCTATCCTTCCGCCTCGGCCTTCCAAGTAGCCGGAATTACAGGCACACGCTACCATGCCCGGCTGAGTTTTTGATTTATTGTAGAGATGAGGTCTCGTGCCCAGGCGGGTCTCAAACTCGCGGCCTCAGGCAATCCACTCACCTCAGCCTCCCAAAGGCTCGGGATTACAGGCTGAGCCACCGAGCCCAGCACTTTTAATTTTTTTATTTTAAAATTGTGGGGTACAATTCAGGGTTATGTATACAAATATTCACTGTGCAGGTACCCTTGTTGATGAGGTGTGTCCCCCCCCCCTCCCCAGGCAGATTTCCATTACTGTCGTTCCCACCTCCATGCTCCTCCCCACCTCCCCCCCACAGTTTCCCACTACTATCAATCCTTTCCTTATAGTATTACGATAGTTGTTCAAGGTCCACTTATGAGTTAGAACTTGTGATACTCAGTTCTTTGTTTCTGTGAAAGATTACTCAGTATTATAGACTTAATTCCATCCAGGTTGCTGCAAAGTTCATGATTTTGTTTTTCTTTATGGCTGTGTAATATTCCATTGTGTATATGTACTGCATTTTTTAATCCAGTCCGCTTTTGATGGGCAGCACGGTTCGTTCTATGTTCTTGCTATTGTGAACAAAGCTTTAGATGTGTTGATTTGTGTTAAAGCTATTGTTATTTACTGCATTAGAAATTAGCACTGAGGATTGAAAAAATAGTTATTTACTAATTCTTTTAAATTAATAATAATAAAGTCATCAGATATTCATGCAAAACAAGATGTTTTCCAAAACAAAATACTTTAGTGGAAAGAGTGGTATTGCCTTACATTTTTGCAAGTCTCTTTAATTTCTAACTTAATATGGATAGCTAAATTCTCATGTCTGCTTCTGCCTTCCATTGGTTTGATTGAGGGAAATTTGGCCTCATACATATACACAGTTGGAAAAGGAACAGTGTTCTAATATGCTTTTCAGATAATTAAGGACATTTTTCTCTGATGCTACAAAAAAAAGTTGGCAAGTGGTAGTTTCTTAAAGGTTAGTGACAATGTGGAAGCTGCAAATATATCAATTAACTTTTCATTTTCTGTTACATTAAAATCTATCTTGCACTTTGTGTGAATCATTAGCCATTGTGTGATTTTGTATCTTGATGCATTGGTCATTTGATAAATATCAGTTCACTGAGTTATGCAGCTCTGCCAAATATTAACACACTTCATTATACAACATCAAAACATCATATTAATTAGTGTCACCACCGTTCTCATCAGAAAAGCCTTTAAGTATTGGGAAGCTGTCAAGCTTTATACTGGAAGATAACACATTTTCCCAAATTCTGATTTTTGCATGAAAGTGCAAATTTTATCATTGGCTATGAACGTTATCAGTTGTTTTCCTTGAAGTAACAGGCTTGCTTTGTTCATTTCCAAGAAAGTGCCTGCCAACTACTTGAGATTGAATTAACAGTTTGTCAGTCTTTCCTTTAAGCAAAAATAGTGTTACATGAAAAAAGTGTTTGGTTCATCTCATTACTCAATCACACATGTACTTTTCCTCTAGATGACCATCATACTTTGGTATGTACCCAGAAGTACTTTACACATACTTCACATAGTCAGGGGTCAATATTTAATAAAACTAATTTTTTCTGCCTCTTTCTTAAGTGAACCAGGCTTTATTTAAAAACGTGAGCTAGGCTCGGTCGCTCAGCCTGTAATCCTGCGCCTTTGGGAGGCTGAGGTGAGTGAATTGCCTGAGTCTGTGGGTTCGAGACCCGCCTGGGCAAATTGGCAAGACCACATCTCTACAATAAATCAAAAAAATTAGCCGGGTGTGGTAGCGTGCGCCTGTAGTTCCAACTACTCGGAAGGCTGAGGCAGAAGGATCGCTGGAGCCCAGCAGGTCGAGGCCACTGCACTCCAGTCTGGGTGACAGAGTGAGACTCCAACTCAAAAAAAAAAAGAAAAAAGAAAACATAAAAATGTGAGTGCTTGACAGTGAATACTATAGAGACTACTATTGCAGTTCGGTGTCACTACTCTGGGGCCAGCAGTTTTACCCATCGTGGCTTTGACACCATCAGTGCAAATGTCATCAAATTTGTTTGAGGAGAAATCATAAATTTTGATCATGCTATTTAACACTTCAAACATTTCAACAGTACTCATTTTGTTTGTTTGTTTGTTTGTTTTTGCCAAACTTTCAAATAAATCTTCTTCAATGATTAGTTGATCATCGAAGTGCTGATACTACATGAATCAATATAAGCAAAACAGCAATTGTACTCCATGTCTATAGATTTGTCCATCTGTAAGGCAAAAACACAATCTGCAGAGGAGATATTAGCTCCAGAGGGCTTTGTGTTTGCAGGTAAACCTCTAATTTGATGAGTTCATTTCTCACTCATTGGAAATTGTCATGATTTATTTTACTGACTTTTCAGTGGTTTATTAGGTTTCTCCACTATTAATTAGTGTCCACTATTTGTTGTGTGTACTTCTCTAGCTAATATAATGTAATAACCTACCTTATAGTATGTTTCAGTGGCTTGTTCATTTTTGTTTGTAAAAGCTGAACAAATACTCTTGATTTTTAAAGAACTCATAGCATTTATTTTGTGTTTAATTCCATTGTCTTTAAACTCCAATTAATTGGTTTCAAGATAATGCTACAACTTAGCTCACACTATAATACTATTCCAAGATGTTCTGTTACACAATACTCAATAAGATAAATTATTTGTATTTGTAAGGTCAAAGGAAAGATAGCTTTTGAAATATCTGCGTTTCTTAATTACAATTGTAATCTACAGAGTAGATCCCTTTCTTCCAGTTATCTGAGTCTGTTTCACACTTTTTAAAGTCATCTTTACACATAGACATTGCAGCTGTGGATTGGTCAAGAAGTCTTATAATCTCCCATTTTGAAGCCAACCATCTATTCTTAAATATCAGAAAAATGTGTTAGAAGTAAATTTTATTTTATTGTATAATAAAATATAAAATCTACAATGTTATAGATACATTTTAAAACTTAGATTTTTTTAAAAAGTATTATTGCAAATAAGACTATAAAGTATATTCACGTCACATATTTCACATAACTTCACATTTTCACAAAACTTCTAGATTTCAAAATAACTATTAAATGATAATGAAGCTACAAAGATTATGGTAAATGTCACCTAAATAGCCATTAAGAGCACTAAGTTCTGAGTATAAATTAACTTCTGAAAATGCATGTATGTGTACCCAAACTTGCTACCTTAGAACACTCTGGAATACACAAATGCATATTTCAGTACAGTGATGTCATTTTACATCCTGTTGCCTCTTGAAAATTCCTCTGTATACTTGTGAGAGAACAAGAGCAAAAAGAGAAAATAAAGTCTTACTATTATTATGAAAATAAGTTTGCCTTTAGTACCTCCTAAGAGGGTCTCAGAAAACTGGAAGAAAGGAATTGGAGGAAGTCAAAACTGGAGCTTTGGAGACCAACTAAGAGATTGTTGGGATGGTCTATGTGGCAGTGATTCTCCAACTCGAGTGTACATTGGAATCGCCTGGAGGACTTGTTAAAATATAGATGGCTGGGCCCCACTCCCAGGGTTTCTTGTTCAGTAGATCTAAGTTTGGCCTCCAAATTTGCATTCCTCACAAGTGCCCAGGTGGTGCTAATGTTGTTCCTTTTAGGGCCACACTTTGAGAACCACTGCACTAGTGCCTTGCTGCTCATGTAAGACTTCATCCCAGATCTACTGAATATTAATCTATGTGAATGAGATTCTCAAGTGATTTGTATACATGTTAAAGTTTGAGAGACACTACTTTAAGAGAAAGTCAATGGAATCCTAGGCCTGAGGAGAAAGAAAAAATGGACAAGTTTAAAAGTTATATACAAGAGACAAAAAATTAGGCTTAGTGTCTGGGTGTAAGGAAGTGAGGGAGAGGAAGAAATCGTCAGATATGCTCTGTTTCTTTTGGCTAGAGTAACTGAGTAAGTAGTGATTCTTTTTCACTGGGACGGGGTATACAAGGAGATGACTACATTTGGGGAAGTGATATTTGAATTCAGTATTGAGTTTATTGACTACATGGCATTCTCTTTTAGCCCTCACATTATTGATCACATGCAGTTAAGCAATACTCTTGTGGGTTCCTGGTGCTGGGGAGGGATTGTTATTGCATAAGTGTTAGGTACACAGGCAGGATTCCTTTTTTCAGCTCAGATTCCATTTGTGGCAGATACAAATTAGTAAACTGTAACTCTCTTTTACAAAAGATGCATTAAAAACCTGTCTCCCATTCCCGTAGCATTCAGCCCCACAGACATGAGTGTGAGGGTGAGAGACACAGGGCAACCAGGAAAAATGACCTACCATCTATCAGTAATTTAGGCTCTGAAGAACAGAAAAGGATATTTCAGGTATTCCAGAGTAGCCCAGACCAGGTTGTGTGACTGTCAAACATGAGCAAACTCTACATGGTTACCTTTCAGAGTGGGGACCCAGTTTCATCAAATCCTTTAACTGTCTTTAAAAGTTCTCAAAGAACTCCTCTAAATACCGTATTATTACATATGTTCCTAACCAACTGAGTCAGGATTCTGACACACAAAACAAGCTGCAGAAGCAAGTGCTCCTCACTTACAGAATGAATGAGTCAGATCTCTCTCTGGGTGGGAGAGACATTACACTTTCAACCATTGTTTTATTTGATCCTCACATTACAGCCAGGTATGGCAGGCATTGTTATTATCTTCGTTTTGCAGATGGGGAAGCTGAGTTTCGAGGAAATTAAGTGACTTTTCTAGAGTTATTGAAATGGTAGAGGATGATCTTGGACTGGGCTCCAAACTGTGCTCTTTTAACTATGATATCATATGGTAGTTGAACTTAGCAGCAGACTGATCTGCAGGACATTAGTTCCTTTTTGGGATTCCAATTTACTTCAAGAGCTGACTTGTATGAAATGTTCAAATAATGACACCTGATTTCTTAAAATAACTTGATTTATAATACATTACAGATTATTAGTGAGCTCTTATCTTAATGGTCAAGCAATTAATAAAGGGTCACAGCAAAACGTCTGAGGGGTGAAAAAAATGCTTACATTGTCACCAGGTCTGTTCATTATCCTCTGTGCTCTATATCCAGATCAATCAATAGTTAATTAATAATGATGTTCTTCTTGAAGCACAAGGTTATAAATTAATTTAATGCTCATGTGCATATTTCTATAGGAAAAATGAGTGGAAAATGCCTGCCATGCCCATCTCATTGTAAGAAAATGTATGTAATGATCACAAGCATATAATAAGAATGGTTTGCTTAGCCAAATGTTTGTTCATTTCTGTTAATCAGTATTCATTTGAGCTACTTCCATGCGGTTTGTGGAAGCAGTGCAATCAGTTGAGTAGTGTGGCAGATTTAAATCAGTAATAAAAGCCCTGGGGAAATTAACAAGACAAAACATTAACCACAGACTAAACATTAACATATATTAGCATTTTTATTATACCTGTAGAATTGTTAAATGGGCATGGTTGCTACTATTAAAAAGTTTATGTTGTATATCACATAATTTCAATGTATATTTTGTTTTTAAACTTTTAAGATTTAATTAAACGAAATTGTACTACAATATAATCAATGATTCAAGAGAACAAACCGAAGTTCATCATTTTATTTTAGCTGGAAACCTATAGAATTTTCACTCTGCTCAGCCCAAAATGCCCCAAAACAAATGTCACAGGTAAAGTGGACACATCCAAAGTGGACATGGGATCAGAGCTGATATTTAAATTGCATAACCTGAAAGGAAGATTTACTTCTGATTCAGGGTTCTGATGAATCATCATCGATGTTCACAAACAAAATTTAAACCAAGTATTTGGCAACATTTCTCAGAAAAGTACTATTTGGGACCACAGTAATCAGCTGGGTTTTAGCAGAAAAGTTATTCTGTAATCAAATAAAACCGGAAAAGCCTTCAAGAGGTCCTCAAGTCTTGGTGGCCTTAAGTGCAGCTCTTGAGAGAGGAGTTGTTCTGATCTCTGAACATAATTCAGCAGGACAGTCATCTTCTCCTTCAGAACTTTTCAGATTTTCAAGGGCAGTATGATGTGTCCACGGCTCTTCTTAAGCCACAGGCTCACTAATGGGAACTTCTCTTTTTTCTGTTCCCTCTCCTTTTTTTCTCTTTCCTCACTCCTTTTCCTCCTTCTTCTATTATGGGCCATTTAAGTTAAAATACACACACACACACACACACACACATACACACACACACACACACACACACACACACACACACCCCTCTTATTTGTTTCTTGAGAAAGAAAATGTAAGGCATTTCATTCATCAAGAGCTAAATAGATCCATTAGGGTTAGTGAAGAGTGGGAGACAGAGATATGGTTGAATGTAGCAGCTTCCTGCTCACACTGCACCTGCCCCCAACTGTTTTGGCTATTACAGCTAAAGACTTGAATTTATTGCATTTTTGTAACCTGGAACCTCCATTTTGGGGGAAACTGTAAAGATATAGTTGAACCAGACATTAAAATACCAAAAAAATATAGAAATTCCAGAAGATTTTGTAGCCAACCCAATAATCTAAATTCTGAAGCCAGGGTCCAGGGATGTCTTGCAGGCAGTAAGCAGTAAGCAGGACTTGCTTGGGAGCTGTCTCTCCCATAGAACTTGACATCCAGTGCTTTAGTGTGGTTACTAACTGACTCTTGCCTGGCAGGCCAGAGTTTAAATCATTCCACTATTGGCTTACTGCTACTCAATATAGTGCCTGTAACCTCATAGACAGAGCTAGAGAGCATCATCCTAAGCGAACTGACTCAGAAACAGAAAACCAAATACTGCATGCTCTCACTCATATATGGAAGCTAAATGGTCACAAAGATGGAAATAATAGATACTGGGGACACCAATAAGGAGGGAGGGGGCTAGAATTCGGAAATTGTCTATGGGATACAATATTCACTATCTGAAGACTGGGCCACCTGAGACCTAATTCCCACCACTGTACAATATGTCTATGTAATGAACATGCATTTGTACACCTGAAACTAAAATAAATTTTTTAAAAAGAAGGAAAGCTCACTTTCTAAATAAAAAAAAAAAAATGAATGTCAGTTTTCTGCTTATCTTGAACAACTTTAACCCTTTTCTGAGTGTGCTTTTGCATTTTTCATCAGTATCACTATTCAACTACGGGAGGGTTGCCCATAGGACTACAGACCCAGGCCACACCTAATACTGAGAAATCCCAGAATCTATGCTTGTGACAGAAATCCGTGGCATGGTGAAAAATTTGAAAACAAAAACGTAAATGGTCGGACAAACCAGCCTTCAAGTCCCAGCTCTGCCGTTTACTACATTGTGACTTCACTTAAATTTCTCAATCTTTGTGAGCCTCAGTTTCCTTATCTCTAAAATGGGATTAATAATACCTGCACTGTATACCTAAGAGAGTTGTTGTAGGACTCACTGGAGAGAATGGAGAAAGGAAATAGGCATTATTTGTGAAGCACTAGGCTGAAGTAAGATACTGTGTTACAAATGTGAGGAGTTGGTATTGCTGAGAAGCTTGCAATATAGACTTTCTCTGCTCAGTCATTTAGAGCGGGGGATTCCAACCCCCAGGGCACAGACCTGTACTGGTGTGTGGTCTGTTAGGGACCAGGCCACACAGCAGGAGGTAAACAGTGGGCAAGCCACCAAAGCTTCATCTGGGTTTACAGCTACTCCCCATCACTTGCATTACCACCTGAGCTCGGCCTACTGTCAGATCAGCGGCAACATTAGATTCTTATAGAAGTGTGAACCCTATGGTGAACTGCACGTGCGAGGGATCTAGGTTGCATCCTCCTTATGAGAATCTAATGCCTGAAGATCTGAGGTGGAGCTGAGGTGGTGATGCTAGTACTAAGAAGTGGCTGCAAGTACAGATTAACATTAACAGTGAAGTTTGACTGCACAGAGACCATAGTAAATCAGTTGTTTGCAGACTTATATCAAAACTCTAATAGTGAATGGCAAGTGAGTTTATGTACTTCATTTGTACAGCTGCACCTTGTGGCAGGCTTTAAGTCAGAATCCAACACTTACTTTAATCCACATATGGCCCACCCATTATTTTATTTACCATTTCCATCCACACCTCTTTTTTTATGGTGAGTTGTATAATTATTTTATTATATATTACAATGTAATAATAATAGAAAGAAACTGCACAATAGATGTTATACACTTAAATCAGCCTGAACCCACCCCCACCCAGTCCATGGAAAAATTGTCTTCCATAAGACCAGTCCCTGATACTACAAAGGTTGGGGTCCACTGATCTAGAGTGAAAGATCAAGTCTGAATTTTTTGTCACTTGAGAGTTCCCAGAACCAATATCACATGGGGGCCTGATAAAGAATATATTTAGATTTTAACCAATGGAGTGTCTAGATTTCTTGACACGTCCATTATGGGGTGCAGGTGTGAACTGCATCATGCTAAATGCTTTGCACAACTTCAAATCCTTTCATAATAATGGGGTTCAGGACACACCACTCCAAAGTATGGCACCTTGACATTTGAAAAGACAGTGGAAGCAGGAAGGTCACTCTCACCTTCCCTTTACACCTTCTCCCCTGAAACAGCCCATAAAACCTAACTGACCCTCTTCTGAAGCAGGTCATAAGACCTTTATGTGTGAGGTTCCCACCCTCTACTCACTCAGAGGAAAGAAACATCCTTATCTCTGAACACACAGGGTCACAGAGAAGAATCTGAACAAATACACTGGCTATGTTTCCCCAGGTTTATTACCATTAGATGATACCGTTTTTGTTCAATTATGCTTCTCAACCATCATCCACTTCTTTATCAAACTTAGCATAAAAATACATAGCTTTCCATGTTTCTTTGGGTCTTCCTTTCTAAAGGCTCCCATGTGATGTAAAACTTATACTAAACATATGTGTACACTTTTTCTTGTTAATCTGTCTTTTATTACTGGTGCCTCAGCCATGGGTCAAGAAAATAAAATTTTCCTGCCCTACAATAACATATTCTACTCAGAAAGTAATTTTCACCTGGTTTTTCAAGGGAGCTTGGAATAAAATATGGCACTTCAAATATCCTATCTTCCTCCTTTGTATAAGGCTAGAGTTACAGGTGTAGTAAAGCTGTGGAGCCGGATCAGAAAGAAGTTCTGCTGTTCATGAGAGGCAGAAGTGGGATTGTAGGCCAGGTCTTCCTATGCTCAGCCTACTGGGCTCTGCCTTATCTATACCTTGCTAGGTGCCAGCATTATATTTTCCTCATGTATGTACAAGGACAACGTTTCTGGACCCTGGTGAAAAAGAATGGTGCTAAGGTTACCAGAATGACTTGCTGGCCTGGATGTGGTCAGAGGCCCTGCCTTCTTCTTCCATTTCAGGACTTGTAGCACTTCAAAGCATTATTGTTTTTTCTGCCACAGATCTGGCACATAAATTAGGAATCATAGTTTATGGAAAATAAAAAGGTGTTATACTCCAGGTCTTTTGGTAGAGACACTCACCTATCCAATAAATTCACTCTAACTAACCAAATTTAAAAGTAGCAGCATCCTTGACTAGGTACATTAGTCAGTGAAAGGAAATTGGATTGCACTTCTCATTTAAGAGCCTAAAACTCTTGGGCAGGATACTGATTTTTTAAATGCCACTTGAGGCTGACTTTTTTAGTGAGTGCAGCTGAAGAATAAGACACAGTCTTCCTAGCATTGCCTGATGTTTCCCATGTGTGAGGCTGAAAGGACTTTAATGTGAATGCTGCATCTCTTTGTAAATTGTGTTTTCTTTTAGTGTCCACTTCTCAAAATAAGCTCATAATATTCACCTACAGCTTACACAGTGTGGAGCTGAAAGATGTGGGGAGAAGGACCCAAAGGGAGGATATATTTGGCGCATGCTTTGTTTATGAGAAGAATTTGCTTCATGGTAGATTTGTGGAAGAAAATACAGCTTGTCTGATAAGATGTGGCACATTTCAGATGGGGGGGTGAAAGTATTGGCAGGACACCATTGTTTGCCTCTTACCCCACACAGAGCCTTGGAAAGCCTGCTTGATAATGCCACATTGGGTGGCTTGGGAAGAAAGGTCGGACTGCAGACTGGCTACATTCTCATTTGTTCTTAACCTTCCTACTTTTACCTCAGCATCAACCCTTTCCAGTACGTTGGGGCGGGGCGGGGTGGGGCATTAAAAACTTTAAAGTCTAGCTGTGGTCCAATTAGTATTCACTGATACAAAGGGTTGACTTTCAATGGGGAGAGAGATTTCACAGCTGTGGGTTGCAAAGTAGACTAGTTACTGTGAGAGATATGTGAAAGATTTTATTTTGGTGCTGGATTTGGAACAAGTGTAGGTTAAGAGAATGTGTCCTGTGCTCCTAAATATGCTGAGAATACTTTGATCCAGGAGAAATAAGCTCTCACATTGAAGTATGTTCACAGAATAATATTTAGATATTTATGGAACAAAAATCAAGGTATTGCTCCATGAAATTTCATCTGGAGTGTAACAAAGTAAGCAAGTCTATGGCTATAGATATAAAGTGATCATAACGGACAGTTGTGCCCACAATTATTTGTATCTGCATCGTACACGTTAGAAGTGATCAGAACTTCACTCCTCAATCCATCCAAGCATCCCCTGGCCTTAAGCACCCACCCAGACTGCTTCCAGTTAGGGCATATTCAGAGAATGTTGATGTTTCCTTTCAAGTTAATATTAGCCCAAGTCAAAGAGCAGTACATAAGCACATCTGAAAAATTCAGTATCATACATTCCAAAGCCAAATGGAATGTTTTCAAGTGTCTTCAGCTTTTGTTTTCTTTCCATTAAGATAAACTATTGAGAAGAGCTAGTCTGAATATGAAGCTATAGGTACTGTCTTTTATAACCGAAGGTGATACTACTCTGACTCTTGATTTTTCTCTAATTTGAAATTTATTTATATGGAAATTCTTCCAAAGTTCTACAAACTACATGTCATTTATGCCTTTATATATAGATAGATAACTTAGTAAATGCCGTCAGGGCCATCTCAAGAAATCCAGAAACTGAGATTATCACACAGAGCCCATGGCTTATAAGTAGAGTGGTTTGTTAAGCCTGATAATAGAAGATTCCTTCAATTCAATGAATTCACCCAACAGTGCACAAAATCCAGTCTGAATTCCATGGAGGTACAGAAGTGACAAAGATATAACCCTTGTCTTAATAAGATATTTCAAATATTTTTCCTAAAGTTTACAATCTATGCTGGGTGTGGTGATGCATACCTGTAGTCCCAGCTACTCAGGAGGGGCTGATGCAGGAAGGTTCACCTGAGTGTAGGAGTGCAAGTCCAGCCTGGACAACATAGCGAGATCTCAAAAAATAAAATTACAATCTATATATTTACCTTGGCTATGTTGGTTGGCTATGTTTGTGAAACTAGAAACTCTTTTTTTTTTCTCCCCCCAAAATCTAGAACATAGGCAAGTGGAAATCAAGCATCACCTTCTAGGGAGGCAATATTGCATAGGTCTTAAGGCTAGACAAATGGGGCTCAGTTAGATAAGTGGATCCACTGCTGATTTGTTTTAGGCAAGTCATCTAACCTCCCTGAGCCTCAATTTATTCTTTTATAATATGGGAATGATAATATTTAGCATAATATCTGGCACAAAAGAAACATATAAGAATGTTAATATTTGGGCAACCCCCTCGGATCCCCTCCCACTGTGGGAGCTTTGCTGTCTTCTCAATAAATCCTACTTTCCCACCTTCCAATGTTCCATGACCCTTGTTCCTCCTAAAAAAAGGTCACTATCCATATTTCTTTATATGGAAGTTTATTTAGTCTTTTGTCTGAAATTTTTTTTTAAAAAGCAAATCTATAAATACTTTAACCAAAGAAATCGATTAGAATGAAGCTAAGCAAGAAATCTGATGCCATTTTAAAAAATTATTGTTACATTAGTGAAAAAAGGATAAGATTTAGAGGGAGGTATCCAATACATATATTTGAATGAATGAATGAGAAGAATTGGAAGGAGAGAGAAGGGAAAGTGGGAGGGAGGGAGGAAGAGAGGGAAAGAGGAAGGAAGGAGGGAGAGAGAGATCTGGAAGGAGGGAGGAAGAGATGGAAGGAGGGAGGGAGGGAAGGAAAGAAGGAAGGAGGGAGACAGGGAGGGAGGGAGGGAGGGAGGGAGGAAGGAAGGAAGGTTGGTTGATTCTCTTGAGCACCTATATTCTTTAATACTCTCAGTCCTGGGTTTATTTACTATATGATTCACAGCTTGACAACACTGGCGATTAATTGGTTGACTTGCCTTCTTCCCTTGGGCATCTTTAGGAAAGCCAGATGAGAAACCACACTGATATTCTTCAGAATACCTTAGCTTGGGTCTTAAAACAAAATACTCAAAAGAATCAGGAGCATTCTGTGCATGGAAGGCTGTTCTTCTATTAACTGGCTCCTCCACACACACCTCTCATACCCTCCATCTCCTGCATCAGTTCTTAAGTTTTCCAATTCCATTTTGTGAACTTCTTCATACATATAAACAGCAAGTTCCATGGAAGGATATTATTAGCATGGGGCCTGTGTAGGGTCCTCCCCAATATACACTTCAACTGTAGAAAAAGATATTTTTCATCTTATGAAATCTCTGTATAAGCCGGGCTCGGTGACTCAGCCTGTAATCCCGCGTCTTGGGAGGCTGAGGTGAGTGGATTCCCTGAGCCCATGGGTTCGAGACCCGCCTGGGCAACTTGGCAAGACCTCATCTCCATAATAAATCAAAAATTAGCCGGGCGTGGTAGTGCGCGCCTGTAGTTCCAGCTACCTTGGAAGGCTGAGGCTGAAGGATCACCAGAGCCCAGCAGGTTGAGACTGCGGTGGCCGGGAGTGTGCCACTGCACTCCAGTCTGGGCAACAGAGTGAGACTCCCACTCAAAAAAAAAAAATCTCTGAGTAGACTGTGCTCAGAATGGGCCCCTTCCCCCAGTCTTCAGCCTTCTTACCATCAATGGTCCTTTGACTTAAAAGCGTATCACCTTTTTTGACTAGTATTAGTAACATAATAATAACTTTGTGCTACTTTTTAAAAAGAAATTGAAGTGCATTTCACAATTTGTTTTTACTATCATATCTGTGAAAGTATCATATAATTATATTGTATTTCTTTTTTCAGATTGGCAAGTTATGTGCCCATTCTCAACAACGCCAATATAGATCTGCTTATTATCCTGAAGACCTGTTTATTGACAAGAAAGTATTAAAAGTTGCTCATGTAGAACATGAAGAAACCTTATCCAGCCGAAGAAGGTGAGAGGTTTTTTTGTTTGTTTGTTTGTTTTTCTGTTTCCCCTCTATCTCAGCACACAATAGCAATTGTGTTTTAAGGACAAAAACCATTGGCATGAAGCTTCTTAAATACATATTATTTGGACTGGGCGCCATGGCTTGTGCCTGTAATCCCAGCACTTTGGGAAACCGAGGGGTGGATTGCTTGAGCCCAAGAGTTCAAGACCAGCCTTGGCAACATAGCAAGACTTCATCTTTAAAAAATAAAATAAAATATTATTTAGATCTTCTGAGTAGAGCACTTGACTAATTAAATTTTATCATCTGTCAGTGTTTTTAAAAAGGTATTCTATTATATGCAAGCCTCATACAAATGTAAATTTATTGTCTTTAAATATCTAGTACAGCAGCACAGAGTGGAATGGATTTCCCTATTCAAGATCCTTACTGATTAAGCAAAATAGTTTCTACTTACAATCTAGTCTCACAATTCCATGGCTTGGCCTGTGGCTAGCCATTCTTATTATTAACAGTGAGTCAGAGTTAAATTCACCAAAGATAAGCTGACAAGACACACTCGTGTATACACAAACACACATGCACATATACTGCACACTTTACACACTCTAAAAGATGATAAAATGAAGGATCTGGTTCCTATTTCTTAAAACAACAGTCAAGGGACAAAATGCAGGTTTGCTTCTTATGTTCTTTATCCCTTCTCCCCTAACTAGGGTCCCACATCCCTATTCTAATATTTTGGTTACAATTAAGGGGTAGACATTGAATCAGAAAACCAACATAACTCTAGGGGAATTGCCTTACCTAAATAAACCACACATGTAGCCAACCCTGTCGCAGGCTCAAGAAGAGCTTTCTTTCTATTAAGTTCTTTCTATTGACTTTGAGGGTTTTGGGTGAGATTAGCCTATATGGAAAATTCAGAGGTAATAACTCACATCTCAGATTTTTAGCTAAATTATTCCTTTCTTTTTTCTTTTTTTAAGAGATGGGACCTCACACTGTCTCTCAGTCTGGAGTGCAGTGTTGTTATCATGGCTCACTGTAACCTTGAACTCCTGGGCTCAAGCAATACTCCTGCCTTAGCCTCCTAGGTAGCTGAGAAATAGGCATGCACCACCATACCCAGCTAAGGAATCCCAGAGTAAAGCATCCATGGAAAAGAGCAAGGAGGTAGCTGCAATATATTTTATGACCGACTCTTAGACACAACATACCATAAATTCTGGCATATTTGATTTGCCAGAAGCAAGTCACTAATTCTAATCCACACTCAAGGAAAGGGAAATTAAACTCCATCTTTTTTCAGGGAATTTTATGGACATATTCTAAAGCCACTTTAGGGCTGCTGACATCAAAACATTTGAGAATCATTTTCCTATAGCATAGGGGTTCTTTAGGCTCTTTCTAGAAAAACAAGGCCATTTGTTAAAAAATTAGGCCATTTGTCAAAGTCCTCTTTAATCCCTACCTCTTCTTTGTCCATTATTCTCCATTGCATTCACTAGGCCTGAATCACCTGAGGAATTAGCCTCAGTTCATCCAAGAAATGGATCTTTCACTAGTGGAAACCCCTTCCATATTTGGACGAAGTGAATATAAATAGAGTAAGTCTTGAAACGACATATAACAAAACCATTTTTTTCTCATCAGTATTATAACAACATTTAGTAAAACCCAAAACCACATTATTAGAGGATATGCTGTATATCGTTTTGCTTAAAGTTGCAATTTCCATGAAGCTAACAACAATGTTAAGTGAGAAATTTACTGTGTATGTTTGTATATATGCATATATATGTTTGCATGTGTATGTGTGTATACACACACACACACACACACACACACACACACACACACATATATATCTTGATTGAATTCAGCAGAAATTTACTAAACACCTGTTAAGTGTCAGAAGTATACTAGGCACTGAAAATACAAAGACACAATCTCTGTTCTACAGCTCAGTTTAATGGGGAAATATACGTAAATAAAAATAATTTCAAAACAGTTTTATAAATGCTAAAGCAAAAGAATGATACAGAGGAAGCCTATTGGGAAAGACAAAACCTCTACCCAGGTGAGTTATAGTAGAGGCTTCCTGGAGGAAGTGGTATATAAATTTGTAGCAGAACCATATGCAGAGCTTTTTAAAAATACACACACTCAGTCTCATTTTGAAATTACTCTGTCAATCTAGACACATTTATAAGTAGGAGATGTATCAAGGCTTCTATCTTGGACTCTATAAGACCTATTCACTTTTGCCTTACCCGGGACAGCACTATGGGTGTTGATTTCTCCAGGAAAAAAAGAAAGAAATCGATAAATAGGGTTTTGGCTGGGCACTTTGATGCTTTGTTTAAATTCACTTTTGAATTTGCAGCTAAACCCCAGAGAAAATAAAAGATAGTAGGAAAAATTGGCAAAGCTTGTAGATGAGTAAAAAATGGTCAGACAGAGATCCTTTGGGTGTTGGGAGCTTGAGCCTGCCCCATGGTATTTCTCTCTCTTTTTTTGAAACTAAAGCATTAAAGTCTGAGGTGGAGCCTTTCTTTGTGAATTCTCTGGGAGAAGAAGAAAACAAAACAAGAGGAGAGTATCTACTTACTTTGAACTCCCTCAAATAGACATTGCAAACCTTCTTAGGGAGAGCAAAGTAGGAATTAAGATGCTCTCTTGCTAAATGCACTATCCCTGCCCCCCAATCTGATGTTATTAGGAGGGTTTGTTTTAGCTCAGTACCTTTATAAATTTCTCAGTGTGTTCTGCACAGAATTTCACACTGTCCAGAAAAATATATGTGCCTCAAGCACCCCCTACATCCATGCCCGAGTTCCATCCTCTGTGGTTAGAAGTATGATCATTGCAAAGGAACCCTATTGTAATATTCAGTCTGTGGAGATTGTGAGCAAGTTGTCTGAATCTGATTGTGAGTTGAAAAGTCTTTCGCCTTATTAAAATAACAACACACAAAGAAATGCAAGATTCCTTTGGTAGCACTCAGAAGTCATCTGTTTGTTTTGTCTGCCCCCAACTGGGTAGTTTGCAACACACAACTAATCTTGGAAATAGCTTAGTTCAATTTAAAGGCGATTTGATACTCAACTGGTGGTCTATGTGTGGAACCCAGTGTTCCTTTAAAATATCTGTCATTAGATTTAAGGCAATGAGGGGAGAACAAGGTGCACAAGTAACACAATTGGAATAAGAAGAAACAAGATCTTCATAGCCCCTTCCAACTCTCATATTTTCAACACGTTTTAATTGTCAGGATTTCCCTCCTTTGCCCTCCTGAATGTCTCCTTCACTCCTTCCCTTTTAATACTTTTTACTTTGTCATTTTCATATCCAGTATACTGTCTGGTAGAATATATGAGCAATAGTTTCTTTCTCACACCCAAAATCTATATTTGAATAGTCCATCCTACATCTATATACCAGACTTATGGCCCAACTGCTAATCTGTGAGAAAGTCACATATCCCTACACCCTTGTGAAATTATGTCTATGTATTCCAGCCCTCAACTTCCTGACTTCCTTCTCCTCTCCTTCCCCTCTGACTTTGGCCTAAAGGGGCAATGGATTAGGTAACACTAGTAAATGACCTAGAAGAAAAGAACAAAAGCTGATCTCAGCTCCCTGGTCCAAAATCAATGCTTACTCCCACTCCTTCTCATACTGCTCTGTGGTCCCTCCCAACCTCTGAACAAAACAACAAAGTATGTCCTGAGTTAATCAACTAGTTTCAGGTCTGG
This sequence comes from Carlito syrichta, assembly GCF_000164805.1. NCBI lineage: Eukaryota > Metazoa > Chordata > Mammalia > Primates > Tarsiidae > Carlito > Carlito syrichta. The sequence goes on from NW_007247395.1 coordinate 128,262, forward strand.
TACAAGTCATTCTCCCCTAAATAGAACTCTACTTCTTTCAACATTTGTCAACACCATCTTGAAGCTGGGCATTGTGTTAGGGTTAGGCCCCAATGAGTGTAGGAGCTCCTAACCTAGTTAGAAAGGCAGACAAGTAAATAGTTATCATACATTGGGAACAAGTGCCAAAACAGAGCTATATACAAAATAGTGGCAGCATCACAGACAAGGAAGTTAGCAGCTTTCCTGAGAGAGTTAAGAAAGGCTTCTTGGAAAACATAAACTTTTGAGCTTGGCCTAAAAGATAAGTTCAAACAAACTCAACAGATAGGAAGGGAAATAGGGATGTTCTAAGAAAAGGAAATAGTCTGAGAAAAAGTATGGACTAGTCTTCAAACTGGTAGACAGTTGTCGTTTGGGGTCAAACTGTGAAAGACTCTTTTCATCAGAATTAAGCATGATCTTGCATCATTCCAATTTGTGTTATTTTAGTTTATGTACTTTCCTGTGCTTTCAATTAAAAAAATAATGAGCTCATATTACTTTACATTAAGAAAAAAAGAACCTTAATAATAAAGGAAAAAAGTTCAGGTTCTGCAATTGGGGATGAAAGGCTGTTTTTACTTGCAGTGGTTTCCAATTAGTGCTGCTTTGATGCCTGCCCAAGCAAATCATTTCAAGAAAGCAAAGGCAATCCCCTCCCCCACAGCCAAAGAAGGGGACACTCCTCTCCAGGATGATGAAATCCCTCCAGGAAGATCACGTGCACCCAGCTGCAATATTTCAAAATGGCTCGTGCAAGCAAAGGGGCCCTATCCTTTAGTTCCACATTTAACAGCTTGAATGTAAACCTCTATGAAGAGACTTTTTCCTGAGCAGACTGCTGTAAGCATATGTTGGGTTTGTCCTAAGAGCTGTGGGCTCCACTATTTATGTGTCAATGGTATGTTTGACATCTACGTATTAAAGAAAACTGGAATTCAAATCAAAGAACACTCCCTTCAATCAAATTGCATTTTCTATCCCAGGCAGCTAATTGACCAAATTTTCTATCCTCTTTATTTCTAGAGACAATTCAGTTGAGCAGACTGCCTTAGTTCACGGGTGGAGATTCTTTTGTTGTCTGTCATGGGCTACTAGCACAAAGAAAAACAATCTGGACTGAGCCATACATGGGTAATTAATATGTCACTTAGTTTAGTTTCAGGTGTCTTTCTTTAAGGAAAGAAATATAGAATGGAAATAGTCAACTCGTCTCCTTTTAAAATTATAAGCTGGGGATATAAGGCTTTATTTAAGAAAAGATAGAAATAACATGCATTTAATTCTTGTGCTGGAAGAAGTTTAGGAAGGAATGACAGAAAGAGACAAAGAAGAGGAGAAAAAAGAGAGGCCCAGTTAACTCGGCAGGAGGTAAACTACTCCAGTCACACTCTGCTGCTGTGATGGTGTCAGAGGACATTATCACCTGTTGCCACTGTCCTTTGAAAAGCTCATTAACTCGCCAACAGTTTAGAAAGTCATTTTTTTCTACCCTCCAAAATAGTATGTCTGAATTTATTTTCAAGAATAAAATTAAAAAGTTTCTTTTGGGAACCAAGGTTTATTCTTTCACAGTAATTCAGAACGTTTTACATAATGTAATGGCTTGCACTGTAACACTTTCCTTGGGGATTCTTACGTATTGGCCAGTTTGCTAACTGTGCTGAGACTTGCTGTTTTCTCTCCAAAAGGCAGGTACAGCCTCATCCCATCGGGCCTGGGAATTATTTAAAAACTGGCATTTATTTTATTATTCTGAGATTCTTTTCTAATCAAATCCACATTGAATTCTAGGTGAGTTTTAATGGGGACAATATACACTAAGAACCAAAAAGAACTCAAAGAACAAGCCTATGGAGAAGAATAGGTTTTATTTATTTATTTTTTTAATTTTTAATTTTGGGGGGGTTGGAGTCTCACTTCATCACCCAGACTGGAGTACAGCAGCCGCTCCCGGCCACCACAGCCTTAACCTGCTGGGTTGCGGCGATCCTTCCGCCTCAGCCTTCTGAGTAGCTGGAACTACAGGCGCGCACTACCACGTCTGGCTGATTTTTTTGATTTCTTGTAGAGATGAGGTCTCGCCAAATTGCCCAGGCGGGTCGCGAACCCGTGGGCTCAGGCAATCCACTCACCTCAGCCTCCCAAGATGCAGGATTACAGGCTGAGCCACCGAGCCCGGCTAAGAATAGGTTTTAAATAAATAAATGCAAAACTTCACTCGAAAGTTTGGAAGGAAGTATACTCAAATATTAACAGTGATTATCTCGTTCTGGTGGGGCTATGATTTTTTTTTCTTTTACCTTTCTTTACTTTCTAATTTCTCCATAGTGAGCATTTATTTATTTTACAGTGAGAAAGAAAGCCAAAAGTCTTCATTTTAAAAGATGTAGGAAGAAGTAGATTTTAACCACTGTTTATTGCTGTTGCAGTGCTAAAGTTGCAGCTCTTACAAATATGTTTTTGTCTCTCACTTCTATGTTTATTTCCTTTCAGACCTGACTTTGCCCAGCTCTCTTGTCTCCTTTCATTTTTCCTAGGGGCATTGCTCACCTCAGTAGACAAACTTGTCTTTCTCTGAGGCATATTTCTCACCTCTTCTCTACCTTTTTTTTGGAGGGCCAAGGGCAACAGCTTTATAAAGATTTAATCCACATACCATACAATTCATCCATCTAATATATATAATTCAATCATCTTAGTACATTTACAGCTGTGCATCCATCATCACAATCAACCTTTAGAACGTTTTCTTTTCCTCAATAAGAAACCCCATGCCCTTTAGTTATCATCCCCCAACCCTCATCTTCCCAATCCTAAGCAACTACTAATCTTCTTTATGTCTACATAGATTTGCCTATTCTGAACACTTTACATAAATGGAATGATATAGTGCATGGTCTTTCAGGACTGGCTTCTTTCACTTAGCATGGTGTTTTCAAAGTTTATCCATGTTATAACATGTGTCAGAATTTCATTCCTTTGCAAGACTGAATAATATACCATTGTATGCACATACTACCTTTGATTGGTTCATCAGTGAATGGACATCAGTCTTGTTCCATCATTTAGCTACTGTGAATGGTGCTGCTATGAACATGTACTTGAGTACCTATTTTTAATCTTTTTGGTTTTTAACCTATAAGTGGAGTTGCTGGGTCATCTGGTAACTCCATGCTGAACTTTATGATGAACCACTAGGTTGATTTCCACATTGGCTGTACCAGTTTGCATTCTCACCACCAATATATGAGAGTTTCAATTTCTTCATGTCCTTACCAACACTTGTTGTTGTCGTTCTTTTTTTTTTTTTAATTTTGAGTTGGAATCTCACTCTGTCACCCAGACTGGAGTGCAGTGGCCACTCCCAGTCACTGCAGCCTTGATCTGCTGGGCTCCGGTGATCCTTCCACCTCAGCCTTCCAAGTAGCCAGAACTACAGGCGTGTGCTACCACGCCCAGCTTTTTTTTGATGTATTGTAGAGATGAGGTCTCGCCAAGTTGCCCAGGCGAGTCTTGAACCCGCGGGCTCAGGCAATCCACTCACCTCAGTCTCCCAAAGCGCGGGATTACAGACTGAGTCACCGAGCCTGGCTTGTCTTTTTTTTTTTTTTTTTACTACAACCTTTCTAGTGAGTGGAAAGTGGTATCTCATTATGGTTTTGATTTGCATTCCTCTGGTGACTACTTTATCTTTTTCTAACTTGTCTTCATCTGAGTTTTCCACATCAGATTCTGAAGTTTTTAGACACAGATACCTGAGAGAGCCACCCCACCTTCCTACCAGGCTCAGATTTTAAAAGATCATTCAAGCTGATACACCAAATTAGTCAAGAGGTTTACCTTGTTGGGAAAGAACATGGTTGTACTTATTAAATACCCATGTCAAAAAGATGAGGGACTTAGCCAGGTGCGGTGGCTCATGCCTATAATTCCAGGACTTTGGGAGGCCGAGGCAAGAGGATTTCCTGAGCCCAGGGTTCAAGACCAACCTAGGCAACATGGTGAGACCTCATCTCTACAATAAATCAAAAAATTAGCCAGGCGTGATGGCGCGCACCTGTAGTTCCAGCTACTTGCAAGGCTGAGGCGGAAGGATCATCTGAGTCCAGCAGGTCGAAGCTGTGGTGGCTGTGAGCATGCCAGTGAGACTCATGATAATGGTAATATTGGCAATGGCTAACCCGGAGGGATCACTTTGTGCAGGGATCACTTTGTGTATTATTGTGTAGGTACTGTGACTACTTATATGAGTATTATGCTCAACAGTTTACATGTATTGTCTCATTTAATCATCACAGTAACTTTGCAAGATAGGTGCTATCATTATTTTCATTTTACAGAAACTAAAACTCAGAGAAGTTTAGAATTTGCCTAAGATTTCACTGCTGGGTAAGTGAGGGAGTAACTGGCATTTGCAACTCAGCTGGGACAGTCTCCAAAATCAGTTGCTCTCAGCACTTTTAACAGGTTGAAGGAACTGTTCTGAGAACCCAACCAATCATTATAACATGCTTAATAAATAAAACTGAGTTGTAAACTCAAAATAACTCATTCAGAAGTAAATTTTTAAAACACAGTCTCTTCCTATACCTATCCTATACGTGCTATGGAGGTAATGAATTAAGACGACCTTTTATTTTCCCAAGTTACCTTGTTCAAGTTTCAAAGACATTCCCTGACTTCTAGAATGTGATGACCCAGACTGTGTTCACATTATTCACATTCTTTGTGGTTTTCTTACCTTGACCCTTCCAGATGATACCCTTCTATACTAGAGTGGGATGTCTTATGTTTATTGCAACCTCTCATTCCCTTAACATTTAGATCAAACCTCATCTGGATCTTTTTCAACTTGCCAGTAATCTTTATGATCAGCCAAAAAAAAAAAAAAAAAAAAACCTGCAAGGATTGGGAGAAGTTCAGGGAATTATTTTTACTTTTTTTAACTTCTAGGGAAATCAAATTGGAAGGCCTTTCTATGGGTTCAATTTTTCTTGCCATGTGCTATGTTAGTGAGAGAGGATTTGGAGGTGGGAGGCCTAAGGGAAACTCTTTCATTAAAGAGAGGGTCATTGTTTCCCATAGACTAATGGCCATATTCCGTTTCCTCGTGGAGTGGGGGGAATTACTCAGCCTCAGACTTTAGTCTTTTGGTTTCCACTCCTGGGAACTGTATTATTACCTTGTAAAACAGAGCATCTCTCCTATTAGATGTTAATTGAACCCATCTTTTTCCTCTGTGAGAAACTATAATGTTGACTTTTATTTTCAGGGCTCTATATTGAGCCTCTTCTCGTTTTAGATTGACAGTGCTGAAGCAGCAGGAGTAGACTGCAAGAGGATATGGCCATAGCAGGAATCAACTGTTGGGGTATCAGGAGTTATGTATGGCCCAATAACCTTTCTTGAGTTGTTCTGTTCATCACCTTGGTTTTGCTGTGACCCAAGCCTTTGTGATCATGTGCTGAGAGCCCTCTCTCTCTACCTGACCCTCTTAAATCATTAGTTGAAATGAATAGTTTTACGGTAATTGTCTTAGTTTGTTTTATGTTGGTATAACAGAATTCCTGAGACTGGGTAATTTATTTTTAAAAAGAGGTTTCTATATCAGGCTGGGAAATTCAAGTTTGTGTGACCAAATCTGGCAGTTTCTGATGAGGGCCTCATGCTGTGTCAAATCATGGTGGAGAAATGGAAGGGAACTGGACAAACACAAGAGGCAACACGGCTTTATAACAACCTGCTGTCATGGGAACTAACCCATTCCCTCAAGAACTAAACCAGCCTTGCAGAGAAGACATTAATCCATTTTCACCTCTTAAAGATATCACCTCCAAACACTGTCAATTTGGGAACCAAGCCTCAACTTGAGTTTTAGTGGGGACAAGTCATACTAAACCAAAACAGTAACAAAATGAAAAATGGAATTAAGTGTAAAAAGATATTTCCACCATTCTTTCTTTTTTGGCCAAATCTGAGAACAACACTTACAAGGCATTCCTGGGCTCAGGACTTCTACCCAGTGTTCAAATGAGATTCAGTCCTCTGGTTCCTACAGAGGCCTGTACATCTGGCCAGTTCACTATTATCGTGGAGACAGTATAATAATTACTTCACTACTAGAAAATTCCCTGACCAAAGTCTCCAAACTTAGTACAGAAATAAGGTAGACTTGGGTATAAAAAATGTTTTTACTTTCTTTCTATCAGGAACATTGCTTTAAAAAATAAAGTGTGTTTTGTTTTTATTTACCACTGGACATCTATTACATAAATATTTTAATATTCCTTTATAAACATATTCACTTCTCTCCAGTCTAGGGTGTCTTGCTTTGTGTGTCCATGTAGATCTGAAACTGAGCAATAGACCAAAAATTTTGCCGTTATTTATGTGTGTTTATATACAATTACATGTATAATGTATTCTCTGTCTCTGTCTCTGTTTCTCTCTCTCTCTCACACAAACACACACACACACACAAAACACACACACACACACACACACACACACACACACACACACACACACCTTATATGCAGCAGAAAAACCAAAGCAAATAAACAATAAAATATACCAGAATTCTCTCCCTTTCCCACCCCCTCAAAGGAACCACAATATACAGCCAAAGAACAAAGAGACCTTCTTGCTATAGCAGATGTGAGTTTCTCTGACCCTATTGTCAGGAGAATTTCATAGAGCTTATACTGTTCTGGGCACCCTGTGATTCTGATCTGCAACCATTAGCCACAGCCTATATGGAAAGGGGCCATCTCTAGGGTAATAGCATTGTAAATTACAATCAATGCACTCAATTACACTCAGAAACCAAAAGATATGTAGTGCTCCAGTGTGCCTTGTAATCAGCACCTTTGAAAATGTAGGTAACAGCATTCTGAACAAAAAATGGAAGCAGAACGTCTTAGAAAATGGATGTTGGAATTAAATCATCCTTCTGATAGGAACAGCACCTTATATGGCAGGCAACTTTTTTCTAATATCATTTTATTGATTAAAAAAAAAAACCAAATTGTGGCCTTGTAGCCAAGAATGTCTTTTAAAATCATTTATTGCTCTAATCAGCTTGGCAGAGCCTTTCTGTCATGCTGATAAGGAAATTAAACTTTTCTCATACTGGGTTTACTTGCTTCTTATGCGCAGATGTTTTGTTTTTTTTTAGGGAGCTAATTCAGAAGTTGAAATCTTTCATCAGCTTCTATAGTGCGTTGCCTGGTTACATCTGCAGCCATAGCCCTGTGGCGGAAAATGACACCCTTTGCTGGAATGGACAAGAACTCGTGGAGAGGTAATTTTTTTGAAAGTTAAATATAGCAACATTTCAGGAATAATCACCATATGCTTATCTGAATGTTACTTATGTCTTCTCTTTGCCTCTATAATTTCACAAGAAAAATTCCAGGAAAAAACATACATATGCGTATCTATGATGTTCCAGATGCTTTCTGGAACTTACGGCTCTTATAGAATTTGCAAACTTTGAAGCACATAAAGAACTATGCATGCAGGAATATTTTACAAGGTGTAATGCATAAAGCAACTTTTTCGTCTTTGCTTCTTCCAACTCCTTCTTATGTGGGCCCTTATTTATTTAATTTGAAGAAATCATATCCATCTTAACAGCTATCATTTATGAGAGTTAATTATGTATTAAGCTCAATGCTAAGTGCTTTGTACATATTATCCCTTATTATCTTTACAATAATCTTATGAAATGAATGCCATCATTTTTTTCTCTATTTATTTATTTATTATTTTGAGTTGGAGTCTCACTCTGTTGTCCACTGGAGTGCAGTAGTATGCTCATGGCTGCTGTAGCCTTGACCTGCTGGGCTCAGGCGATCCTTCCGCCTCCGCCTTCCAAGTAGCTGGCTACAGGCATGCACTACCATGCCCAGCTTATTTTTGTGATTTATTGTAGAGATGAGGTCTCACCAACTTGCCAAGGCTGGTCTCGAACCCCTGAGCTGAGGCAATCCTCTCACCTCAGCCTCCCAAAGTGCTGGAATTACAGGCTTGACCCACCGTATCCAGCACATTTTTTTCCCATTTTACAGATGAAAGAAGAAAGGGGAGAGAAAGAGGCATATCATTTCACTGAACAATTTTACTAAAATATGTGATCATTTGAGTATTTGTTAACCTCATCCATGCTAACCATCATTATCTATGAAGAATTGTTCATCACTGAAAAGGAAATTATATTCAGCAAATATTTACTGAGCACCTTCTAAGTTCCAGGCATGTTGAAGTAAACAAAACAGATATAATTCCCTGTCCTCATGGAGTTTTCATTTTAGTGCACTGGTGGGATTCCTAAATTCCATTGCTTTGTATATGTGAAGAATAGCTTGCAACTAAAAATTAAATCAAGAGGTTAGAATGCTTAGGAAACCATGTGGAGTTGATGAACATGTTTTTTAAAAATGTTTGTTCAGTAGTAGCATGTTGTAAAGGAGAAAACCAAAGAGACCTACAATCGAGTTCTGAATCTTCCAATAATTTGTTGCATAATCTAAAGCAAATGACACAGTCTCTCTAGGCCTTGGTGTTCCCATCTAAAAAATGAAGTGGTTGGTTAGAACCCCTCCAGATCTGACAGTCGGTGTGGTTTATCTCCTTATTAATTTAACCATTCATCCATACCTTCAACACTTACATGTTGAGATGTTATGTGTTAGGTACCATACTAGGTGCTAGAGATGCAAGGATGAAAAAGGCAAGTTACCTGCTTTGAAAAGCTTACATTCTAGTGAACATAAGGACATGGGATGCTGAATGGAATTTATTAGCAATGTAATTGTAATGGACAGAGGAAGGCTTTGGTACCAGATAAACTTGAGTTTGCCTCTCAGTTCTGCTACTATCGGTGTGTGGTCTTTGGTGAATCACATAACCTAGAAAGTGTCAAGGTTTTTGTCCTTTGTAAGAGAAGAACATCTCATAGAGTTGTAACTATTAGATAAGGTCATAAACATAAATCCCCTAGTAGAGACACTGTGTTTGTAAAACACTTATTTTGGGGGGTAATTGATTTTCACGTAAATTTATAATGTCTTGCTCTGTGACATCTCTGAGCCTTTTTATGTTTTCCCCTCAATCTAGAATGTTGGAACTTATGAGACAGAGGACATTAGTAAAGAAGACCTGCTGAATACTTGTAAAAAAATCCCCTAGCAGAATGACACATATTGGAAGCTCAACTTATTTGACTTCTCTTTTTTCTCCCTTTCCCCTTGACCCCTCCTCTTTCCAATTCAAGACAAAACACATGCCTGAAAAGAGCTTATTCCTCATATGATCTATTTTGCTGACATGGGATAATGAGAATGAGGTTGCATGCCAACCTGGATGAGGCAGTGAACTTGTATGGAGACAGACTTCCCTCTAGCAAATGTGAATCAGGCTGGAGGGTTTAATGGCCCCATGCAATCCCCTCCACTCTGAAGAAGTAGTGTGTATTTGCCATCCTAAAAGTTCATCAGGTACTAAATAGAATCATGAACATATTGTTTTAATTGTAAGAGGAAAGAAGTTGGTATTTGGCTTTATTAAAAACTGGTGCTTTAAAACAAGTACGAACAATATAACATCTACACGTCCACTATGTGGTTCTTGCATAAACTCAAGAAACCATCCAGTGACTTGTCCACTATTAATATAGCAAAGAAGAACAATCCTTGAATACTTATTTATTTTCGGCAGCATATCTTCTAACTATGATTTAAAAAGGAAAAAAAATTACAATATATTTATTTACTAATATGTTCATTCATTTATTTACTCATTTAACAAATATTTGAACATTTATTATGTATCAAGTACTAATATTGGTTTCTTCATTGTTGTAATTGTTTAAAGCAAATGTTGTAACCCCACTGCATTACATCCTCTACTGCTTGGGGGAAAACATCAGATTGATCTAAGTTTCAGTGAATTTGAAAACTTTTCTTCCCAGGCTTATGTGTTTTGGATTAGTGAAATTTTTAATAGAATTTTGCTCATATTAACTACTTCATGTCCAGTATATTCTCATGAAGGCTGTTACCCTGGAACCAAGAAAGTTCTCTTCTATCCAGTGGTGAAATTTAAAGTCAGCTAAATTTGAATGAATCCAAAAGTTAGCCAAATGAACTTTCACAATATTAAAATAACTCTGTTAACTGAATTTTTTTGTTTAATTTGTTAGCTTTAAAATGTTTTAGGGTATAGCACAAAATAATAAAATAAATATTGTAGCGTGGAGAAGAGCTATTATTCTAAACTACTATTTATACTTATGAAAATCTATTTTTAAAACAAGTTTTATTGTTGATATATACTGCCCAGGAAAGAAAAGAAGGAAAGAAGGGAATGGGAGAAGGAAGGAAGGAAGGAAGGAAGGAAGGAAGGAAGGAAGGAAGGAAGGAAGGAAGGAAGGAAGGGAAGAAAGAAAGAAATCAAACATACTTGCAAGCAGAATAAGGGTAATATCCAGGAAGTGACTCCTCCCTGGCTAGCAACCTGAGGTTATAATTAACTTGTGCTTGTATTGCTGACCTAATGCAATGATGAAACTAGGGAATAGTGTCAAACGAGATTTTTTTTTAATTACTCAGGAATATACATTAATAATATGAAGTTCTTCAGCCTGAAGACATACATGTCCTCTATTTGTACCATTTATAAAGATTAGCTTTGCACTCATGTCTCATCTATAGTTGAAACCTCTTTCTACAGCTTTTCATTGAATTTCTCATTAAATTTACTATTAAGTAACAGTTGCCACTTTGTATTGTCAAATGGGTTGTAACTTTGTTATCTTTATAGGTCAAGTTTGTGTTCCTTTGAAAATATTTTACTTTTAGACAAGAAAAATTATGAAAATCAAGTATCCTGACATAGAATGAGACTTGTCAGTGGAGACATTTGATCAAAAAGACAGTGTTAATGCTGAAGAAAATGCTGAGCAATACTCATGTCTGCTGGTTATTAGAGCTGTTTACACAATCCTACTATGGATGTATAGATGAGTCCACTTCTAAAGAGTTAAGCAATTCATTATCTCTCTACATAAGGTCATATTTCCCATTTTAAAATGTTTCTATATTATGAATGCCAACATTTGAAATAGATGGTTTATTTATCAGTTGAAATAGAATTGTGAGAATGTTTTCATAGATCCAGTCTCAGGGAGTACCACGTAAGCCTATCATTTGTCTTTCTCAACTCGCCATCATCACCCCATCTTGACTTGAGGTAAACATTGGCTTGACTACTGGGATTTAGTTAAGAAATATTCAAATTCACAAGCTTGGCTCATGTGAGGTATCCTCTTTCACATAAGCCATCAAGAAAGAGGATATATCCATGAATCCTCTAGGCAAGTACTTCCTACAGTTGCCAAAGACAGAAAATCTTCCAGTTTTTGCTTTTGTAGAACTACAGAGAATTTTAATTAGGGAGTCCCTGGAAGCAAGAGAAAAATAAAGGAACCCATGTTAGTTAATTAACACTGGGCTTAGCAATAGGTAAATGTAGGCTTTGCCTGCATTGTCACTGATAACACCTGTATGAAGAGTGAACATTTTAGTAAATACATTCTGAAACACCCGTTAGAATGGGTAGGGCAAATATCTGGATAACTGAAATTTTCCTTTGTCTTCTGGATAGTTTGATATGACGTGAATCCAGTTTTATTATTTAATCAAGTTTATCTTTACATTATTGTAACAGAGAAACTATTTAAATTTAAACATGTTAAAAAAACCCAACTTAAGAGAAAAATGCTATTTTGTCTTTATGTTTAATGTCTGATAATTCAGGCTCATTCAAGACAGATCGAGCACTTGCTATATACTATGCCTTGTGGGGCATACAGTGATAAGTATAATATAATCATCACCTCCTCCCCCCACCCATCCCCCACCCCAAGGAGTTCACAATCTAATGAGAAGGATAAGGAAAGAAAATCAACCAGGTCTCTTCCCCAGCAGTCCAGCGATGTCCTCCCTTAGAGGCTTCCTGACAGACTTTATCCACTTGTATTGAGCCTGCACACACACGCATGTGTGTGTGTGTGTGTGTGTGTGTGTTTCCTTGAGGTAAAATTCACATAACATAACTATTTTTTTTTTTTTTTGAGTTGAAGTCTCACTGTCACCCAGACTGGAGTGCAGTAGCACAATCCTGGCCACTGCAGCCTCAACCTGCTGGGCTCCAGCAATCTTCTGCCTCAGCCTTCCAAGCAGCTGGAACTACAGGCGCACTACCACGCTCGGCTAATTTTTGATTATGGTAGAGACGAGGTCTTTCCAAGTTGCCCAGACGGGTCTCGAACCCGCGGGTTCAGGCCATCCACTCGCCTTGGCCTCCCAAAGTGCTGGGATTACAGACTGAACCACCAAGCCCGGCCAACATAACTATTTTAAGGTGTATGATTCTGTGGCATTTACTCCATTGACAATTTTGTACAGCCATCATTCCTATCTAGTTTCGAGATTTATTCATCACTCCAGAAGGAAATCTTGTTGCACTCCCCCTTTCCTCCTTCTGCCAGACCCTGGCAACCAACAATCTTCTCTCCGTCACAATGAATTTACCCATTCTAGGGGTTTCATATAAATAGAATCATTCACTTAGCATACATAATGTTCCTGGTGCTCATCCAAGTTGTAGCATGTATCAGTACTTCATTTTTTATAACCAAATACTGTTCCATTGTAGGTATGTAGCACATTTTATTTATCCTTTCATCAGTTTTTCATTCATTTTTATATGACCCTTAAGCAAATACTTCTCTATCAGGCCTCTCCCCGTACCTCTGGATTCAACCCTTAACCTTGACAGCAGGACAGCCAAACCTTCAGCCCTCCCATCCCCATCATCTTTGATCATCTAGCCTCTCTATCACCAGATATAATCTCTATAAATTTTTGTGATTATTTTTCCCTGAGTGTTTTCTTCTCAGCCCTGTGTGTGTAGTCAGCTGGCCTGTCCTATAATTAGCAAACCTCCCACAGACATTTATACTTCCCTAGTGACTTCGAGGCTTATCAACTCAACATAAACAGCTACTTGTACTTAACTTTGTCACATGTTGCCTTCATGATTCAACCTGAGCTGCTCTTGCTGCCGTTTTGTTATGTTGCTGGGTTGGTTGAACCCGGCTCCGGCTCCAGGATACTGCTGCTATCTTCTGACTGACAGTTCTATGTAGCCACTTCTATCCATTATGGTTCTGAGCCCGATGTGGTAGTATACATCTATTGTCCCAACTACTCAGAAAGCTGAGGCAGGAGGAATGCTTGAGGCCACGAGTTTCAATCCAGCTTGGACAACATAGTGAGACTCCATCTTTAAAACCACACACATGCACACACACACACACACACACACATTATGAATCCATATTCATCTTGTATTTTCTCATACAGTCTCTAGGACTCCCACCTGGGGCATCTGGCATTACAAAGTAAACACCCTGAGCTCTGAGGGGGCAAACTGCAGTAAAGGTGCTTCCTCTCCATCCTATGCAATCTTACCTCTCATTTCACCTGAGAAATTATATGCACATACACTCTCACTGTGGATTCACTCTCTTGTTTCCACTGGCCAGACAAGTCTTCCAGTGTGTGTAATGCATCTCCAGGATTTCTCTGCTTTATTGGAAAGACAGAAGTGGGACTATGCAAAGCAATTATTTTAGTTCTCAAAAAGTTTTGTCCCTGTCTCAAAAGCTTCTGGATATTTTAGAAAAGTGCAGTAAGATGACTATTTTTCTCTCTTTTCTACTGGGTTGGAGGAATAAACTATGGCATATCAGTAAGGTGGAGTGAATGAGAGAACCCTGAACACCAAATTTCTGACATATGAAATTTTAAAAAAAGAATAAAATAGCTTATTTTTTCCCCTACAATCTGGGAAAGGCAAGGGAGAATAATTAATTCTGTTTTTATGATGCAATTGTTTTAAGAACACTATGTTTTAAAGACTTTGGAAGGGGGGTTAAACTTCTAGCACTAACAAATCTTACATTGGTTTACAGAGCAAAAAGGAAAGACTTTCAGAATCTTTAGTCTGGTGGTGAAAGAATTAAGTAAATAAAAGACCTTTATGCCAGAGTGCATAATACTCAGGCATACATATAAACATGCACACCTCATTCCAGTTGCATCAGAACAGGCCAGTGGCATGCAGTAGTCGCTGTTCATAGCTCCCATGTTACCGTGCTAAAATAAGTTGTTTATTACTTGTTGTTTGTTTGTTTGTCTTTTAGATGTATAGGGTGATTCTTCTCCAAAGGGCTCAGGGCATGAACATATTATTGCAAATATAGTATAACAAATGATAACGACAATGCAGAAGCAAGTAAAAGATCAAATACAGAGCCAAAAGGAAGAGGGTATGGGAAAAAATTAACAATGGATAATGGAAATATTATTTAATGACATTGAGGCGGGTCCTGAAGTCCTTTGATTCAGATCTTGCTTAGGCCCAAGTCAGGTTAAAATCATGCTGAAGCTGGAACTCAGTACCTCTTCTCGGCCACTGTTGTGATGGTTTGAGGGTTAGAATCTGAGATATAATCTTCAGCCTTCCAGCTCTTTCTTCTCATGGCTAGTTCTTGCTTTGCCCCTTATGTTGCTGGAAGCTCTGCTTATGAAACGCTGCTAGAAGGAAGAAAGGGACATATTCAGTATTTGATTTATCACTGCCTCCACTGTTTTTGGTCCCCCTCAGACATTTTGGATTTCATTTCTACTTTAGTTTCCCCAGAAGCAGAAGCATGACACTTCAATCTTGTTTTTATTTTTTAATTCTATAGATGTGTGGTACAATTCAGGATTAAGTATACAAGTGGACATTGTACAAGTAAAGTTTGGGCCTTCCTTTGGTCCCCATGTAGCCTGGTTTGAGACCCTTCATTCTTTTTAATTTTGGGAAACTGCTATTTTTAGCTGAGTGTATTCCCTGGAATGAAAGTAATGAAGTGTAATGCTGCTTGCTCGTATGGCTGTTGACATATCCTACCTTACCTTAGATAACTCAAGATTGCTCATGGAAAGACTTTGAAGGAGAAATGGATTATGTAAAAAATGACTTAATTAGGTAGAGCTTAAAATATTTATGGCATCTAAGATTTTTTCAAATTCTGCTAAGGTAAGACAGATCAGTTTGGGAAGTACCCTCATGTAATAATCCTTCTAAAGGTTTAGATTGACATATTTTCCACCAGTGGTTTATCTTAAAAGTAGTCATTAGTGACAGCTATTTATCAGAACATACTCTCTGGTGATACAGTGACATTTATCCCTTAAGATTATGGTGTCACATACAGTAGCTTTGCCTTCTGAATTGAGTGAGAAAAACATGGCTTATTCTGCTGATTGATGGCTTCAAGCAGTGTGCCACATTTGGGATGGGCTATACTTGGTTGCTTGTCATTTCTTAAGTAGCAGGAGGAGATATTTTCATGGCTTAACGCTGATATGTCTGTAGACCACCTGTTAAATGCTGGATGGATTATTGTAGACCATCTGTTGAATGCTGGGTGGCGTATTACTTTAAGCAGATTGTGTTATGTTGGTATCCAATGCCAACCTCTCCTGGACTCAGTTGGATCATTTTTGTGATAAGAAGAGAATCTGGGACCCTTAAGGCAGGTCCCAGCATATCCATATTTCCAACAAATAAATATCATCTCCTAATTTCCTGTTTGAAATGTGATTCTGATGGTTGGGTACAGCCTGTCTCCTCTCACCATCACTGCTCCATGTACCAGAGATTTTCTATTTTAGCCTGGAAGGTTTAGGAGGTGGGACCATATAGAAATATATGGTGGCTCATGCCTATAATCCCAGCACTTTGGGAGGCTGAAGTGAGAGGATTATCTGAGTCCACGGGATCAAGACCAACCTGGGCAACTTGGAGAGACCTCGTCTCTGCAATAAATCGAGAAATTAGCCGGGCGTGGTGTTGTGCACCTGTAATTCCAGCTACTTGGAAGGCTGAGATGGGAGAATCGTCTGAGCCCAACAGGTTGAGGCTGCGGTGGCTGTGAGCATGCCAGTGCACTCTAGCCTGAGCAACGGAGTGAGACTCTGACTCAAAAAAAAAAGGAAGAAAAAAGGAAGGAAGGAAGGAAGGAAGGAAGGAAGGAAGGAAGGAAGGAAGGAAGGAAGGAAGGAAGGAAGGAAGGAAGGAAAATATAGCTACATTTAAGAAATTAGTAAATGTATATACTAGAGCTTCTGTGTCCCTTAAGCATTATAGCCTCTTTCAAAGTTGGTGCTTTGGTAGGTTGTAGATTGATGCCACTGATACTTCCAGTCTTCCAAATCATTTTTCTACATCCTCTTGGGAAAAAAAAAATCCTTGTGGATTTGTGACTGGTACCTGCCATCTACAGGTTGTTGGTTCTCAGCTAGTTGATCATCAGTGATGCAGGTTGAGGATATAGTGAGAAAACCCTGAGAGGTTTGAGTACCATATGTTCGTACTCATAAGCAGACCCTGAACATTTACCATAATACCATAAGAAAGGGATTGGCAGTAGTGGGATACTGCCAGGGGAGGGAGCAGGGGACACAACATCGATAACAGTACCTGATTTCAATCAAACCAGGCAGAGTGGGGACCAAAAGGAGGTCCAAACTTTACCTATATGATGACCATTGTATACCTAATCCGAATTGTATCCCACATTTTTAAAATAAAAAAGGGAACATAAGCCAGGTGATTGATGTATCTTGGGAAGAGTGCAGTCTTTAGACTGATCCAGATAGAGATTTTAATCCTGTTTTAGATGCTGACTGTGTGCTTTGGGCAGGTCATTTAAATCTGTTATCTTCTTTGTAAGATGAAGTTAATGATACCTTCTTTGTAAGATGAAGTTAATGAAGGCTACACAGGGCTGTTATGAAGATGCGTTCTAACACATAGGCCCTGAGTAATTGATAGCTGTTGTTGATGCTATCGTCAACATTATATCATGGTTGAGCGGGCTATGTAAATGTCCAGAGTAAAAATGAAGGGGGTGTAGGCCATTCTTCTTCCTGTAAAGGTAAACTGGTCTTTTTTTTTTTTTTTTTGGAATTACTGTGAGTCATTGGGAACCAAACTGTTAAACAGAGTTCTTACCATTTAGGGCTCATTTGGAGTGAGAGGGTGAAATAAAGGGACTGTTTACTTCTTGTGACATTTAAATTGGTTATAAATGAGGTTTTCAAAGAGGAGTTCCAGAAATTTTTTTTTTTTTTTTTTTTTTTTGCGATGGTGTCTTGCTATGTTTCCCAAACATACAACTTTGTTTCCCAGGCTTGTCTTGAACTCCTAGGCTTAAACGTTTCACCCACCTCAGCCTGTCGGGTTGCTGGGACTACAGTAGGTGTGAGCCACCATGCCCAGTAAGGAATATTTTGAATGATGTCAGCATAACTAATGGATACAATACAGTTAGACCTGCATATATTCTGGCATATTTATACAAATTTGAAATCTGTTATAACTTTATATTCACCCCTAAGAGAGCATGTAAGCTAGGTGGAACACTGATTGAAACAAAGCTGCTGGGTGTGATAAGTCTCTTGACCTTTCCCTGATAAGAAGGATGGTCAGTTTTCTATAGTGATATCAGTGTCACTTCATCAGAATGCCTCTGACCTCCACAAACCACAACATTCCTTGAAACATTTTTGTCTAATTCCTCTGACTCAGAAGGGTTGTTTCTGGTAGTCAATCACTGAGCATCAAAGAAAACAGACTTTTGGGACTTGGGGTGTGAAGGACGGGAGAGGTATGTTTGGGAATCTGTTTCTTGGGAGCTTCCTGCTAGTGTCCCTGCTCTTAGAGCAGCTCTGGATGTTATTGTTGGGCTGTGGTAGTGGTTTTTCTCCCCCACAGGCCACGGGAAATGACTGACAGATGCCACTGTTTTGCTGCTGGTGGCCCATTTCTTCCCCTGGAGTACAAGCTCTTAGTAGCTCCTGAGAAAGAAATTTAGTCCTTCTGGTTTTTGTTCTTTTTCCTATACTTAAGCAAGTGCAAAATAATGAAATTTCTCTGATGATTTTTATAGATATGAATAAAAAGATGGCCAAATACTTGGGGATTAGCAAAAAGCACACAGAGATCAGTATATTTTTAAATTTTATTATAAAGATGTGGGGTACAATTCAGGATTCGGTATACAAGTGGTCATGGTATAGGTAAAGTTTGGGCCTCCCCTTGGTCCTCACTTCGCCTGCTTTGAAATCAGATATCCTTATTGATGTTATATCCACCCCCTCTTTCCCTGGTAGTTTCTGTCTACTGCCAATCCCTTTCTTATAGTATTATGATACCAACTTTAAAGTGACATGACAACCATAAGGTAGCATATTAGAGTGTTTAAACATACAACTTTGGAGTCAGCAAGCCTGGGTTTGAATGCTTGCTTCATTATATATTAGCTCTTCTCTGAGCCTCAGCTTTCCCATCTGTACAATGAAGTTAATCATTTATCCTTTAACAGATTGTTGAGAGGGTTCGGAGAGAGTGTAAAATGCAGAGTATAGTGCTCAGAACACAGTAGGCCCTCAAAAATGATAGCTATTATTGCTATTAGTCAAGAAGCCTATAAAAATAGTCCTTGCAGACCTTTACTGGAAGATAGATGAAGTTAGGCCTGATTTTAGCTCCCTTCAGTGACCCATTTCTTAACTCTTCAGGAACAGCCTCACCCACCCCTTTAATTTCTATCTTATCTCCTTTTCCTTCTGCAAAAGCATTAAAATCCCTGTTCTTGGTCCTGTTTGGTACAGATGGTGGGCATCTGGGTCCACTGGGATCAAGTGAGAGTAATTTACATGTAAGAGTATGCACCGGGCTGACCTTGTCACCTTCTTACTTTGTTTCATAGCAAAGACATTTTAAATCATTTTCCCTAGAACTTCTTTACAGTGATTAACTCAGGTAATTTTCCTAAATTACATTAAAAACCAGAATGAGTCTAGTTGCAGGTCAAATCTAGTTGCTTAATGCTCTGAAGTTCTTTCTGTCACCTTTGGGTTAGCTTTTGTGGAAAAAGAGAGAGGTCATTAAAATCAGTCATGATTGCCCAATTTCTCAAGCCAATGAATTTTATTCTTTTACGTGAGTATCCTTTGATCCTTGAGTTTGTCTCCCTTATAGTGTGGTTTCATTTCCCTGTGAAGAGAAATCTGTTTTAATTTGTAGCTCCATTGTCACAGGAGCTTCCTGCTTTTTGCCCCTCAGATCTTGTTGATTCACATGGTAAGAGGATCTTAAAAATCACCCTACTGAACTCTTCCTTGGTTTGAGCCACCTAGTGACTCATTTTGTCATCTTATTCCTTGCTTCTGGGCCCAGAGCTAAGATAAGTCTCTATTCAGCAGAAGCCAGAGTAAGGTGTGCCCAACCAAGGTAAGGGTACAGAAGTTTGAGTTTGGAGGGACACGTAGGGGGTTGCACTATGCAAAAACTCATGCTGAAAAACTAATTTCCAAATACTATTAGAGAGGACTAAGACAAGGATCATCCTAGAAGAGCCTAGAAAAGGTGCTGGATGGCTTAACCCTACTTATCTTTAACTGAATGCAATTTTTTCTGAAGATCCAGAATCCTCCTGTTCATACCCTCATCTGTGTTAAGGCTCCCCGGCACCGAGGCTTCTTTCTAGCATGTCCCCAATCACTGTATATTGAGAGCTTTTATATGTCTGTCCTTAGTCATCTACTCACACCTTAAAGACAAATACTGTATCTTCTACCTATATGTCTTTATTGTTTAGTTGTACCTGGTATAGACTAGACTCTACACATGATTACTGAATTCAGTGGATGAACCAACAAACATACTGTGGGTAACAGACCTTAGTATTAGACCTGGCTCCCCCATGTTATCACTGTGTGCCATTAAACAGGTTATTTAAACTCTCTCTGTTTTGTTTTCTCCTGTGAAATGGTGAAAATAATGCTTCCCCTGCCTACCTCAAAGGGTTGTTGTAAGCCTCCAATATTAAAATGCATATGAATTATTTTTGAAAATTATAAATCTTTCTTTGTTTACTAGATGTTAATGTAGAAGAGTAGATCAGATATGGGGGGGTTCTACTCGGAATAAATGGAACTACACATTGAGTAATCTACACAAAGTCACTGGACTCTTTACAAGCATGGACCCTTTAGCAACTTCCTAAGTCTCTCTCTCTATGCATCTCTCTAGAAATGTTCCTCTTTAAATGTTTTTCTTCAAGCAAACCCACATATCCAAACAAGCTGAATAAACCAATTGGCCCTGGATAAGGAAATACTTTGAAAGATCGGTAGCATCAATTTAAATTAAAGAAAAGTCTGAGTGAGAGACCATTTTAAAGTAAATGAAGTTTTATTTCTTTCAAACACATATAATAACAATGCTGGGAATTGAACTTGGAGAAAGACAGCATGTATCACAGAATCAAAGCAAACAAATGAGGCTATTGTTGTGTGACTATCCCCTGCTAAAGACCATCATCCTCAAATTGGCTAACGTTCCCCTGGTGATACTCATTTATTTCAGAAGCTC
Organism: Carlito syrichta; assembly: GCF_000164805.1. NCBI lineage: Eukaryota > Metazoa > Chordata > Mammalia > Primates > Tarsiidae > Carlito > Carlito syrichta. The sequence continues at coordinate 148,848 of NW_007247395.1, forward strand.
TTTTTTTTTCTTTCCTAGACGTGAAGAAAGCCCCATTAAAAATCCTTATACATAGCTTTTGAATAGCCCAGCTTTGCTAAACCCCAGTGGGTAGCATCTAGCAGCAGTGCTCTGTGCTCTGGTTATAACACATTAAAATAATAATAATAATAATAATCTTGAACAGCAAACCTCCTCTGGCCCCTACAGTGATCAACTTGTTCCAGTTTGCCTGGGACTTTCCAGTGTTAGCACAGAAACTCCTGAGTCCTAAGAAACCCCTCAGTCCCAAGCAGACCAGGATGGTTAGTTACCTACTGGCACTTAGGACTCTAGCAGCTACTAAATACTGGGAAAGGTATAGTTGTAGAGGGTTTACATTGGAGGGATAGAAGAGAGCTGAGGAACTACAGCTCACCCATTCTGTTGATTTGTCTGCTTTCACTTTTTAACTGCTCTCACCTTTTCTGCCCCGAAGCATTATTACTGCTCTCTTTCCTTTGCCTCCCCTCAACAAATCCTAAGTCTATAGCAAAACTTCAGAAAGGACAGAAGTGGTAGAGGTGGCTAGTGATGATAATAGCTAACCTTTCTATGGTGCTTACCATGTGCCAGGCACTGTGCCAGGCAGTTTATGTGGATTGACTAATTTGCACAACATCCTTTTGAGGTGGACAATTAGCCACATTTTACTGATTCTGCCGATGAGGTTAAGTAAATCACCAATGGCCACAGCACTAGCAAGTAAGGGAGATGAGCTTGAAACCCATTCAGTCCACGCCCTTACCCACGACACTGTCCTGCCAGTCAAAGGTCGGGCTTCTCTCCTTCAGGGTTCAGAGCACTCCTACCTTATTCCTATTCTTGTAGAATTTTTTTTTTTTTGAGTTGGAGTCTCACTCGGTCGCCCAGACTGGAGTACAGTGGCCGCTCCCAGCCACCGCAGCCTCGACCTGCTGGGCTCCAGCGATCCTTCCGCCTCAGCCTTCCGAGTAGCCGGAACTACAGGCGTCCGCTACCATGGCCGGCTGATTTTTTGATTTATTGTAGAGATGCGGTCTCGCTGCCCAGGCGGGTCTCGAACCCGCAGGCTCAGGCAATCCACTCACCTCAGCCTCCCAAAGGCGCAGGATTACAGGCTGAGCCATCGAGCCCGGCTCTTGTAGAAATCTTACTTCAGCTCACTTTAATTTCTAGTCCAGCAGACCTGCAATGAGAGTTCAGGCCAGCTTTTCTCTGACCTATGCTGCTATCTCCTGTCCTTTCCTTGGCCCTTCCCCAGCCCAGACCCAGGAGAGCAGCAGAACCTTTCCCACCTCTGCACTCATGTCTTCTCAAGGCTGTAAGATGTCATCCCCTGGAAGGAGTTCCTCTACTCAGAGCTGCTCCAGCCCCTTGCTAGAGGATGACTTTCACCTGCCTGCAACACTAGTCCTCCATTCAATCTCCTCTACACACAGGCCTCGTATAATAAAACAATTGCCTGTGTGTCCCCCATGGAGCTTTGGAGCCCATGCAAAAAACGACCCTTCTAGCCTAAACAGAGAGTCCAGCCAGGATCCTACCTCCTCTATGAACTTGTGTTGCCTTGGGCAAGTCACTGAACTTCAGCCTTTACTTTTACTTATAAAATGAAGAATTTGACAAAATGACCCCTAAAGCTCTATCTCTGACAGGCTATGAGATGCTATGACAAGGATATCTGGGGGGAGGATTGGGAAAAGGGAAAGAATGTCATAAAGCCACTTTAAGGGCTTTAAATTTCTAGTTCTTTCCTGATGCCTTCCTTCCCAAAGTGAAAGCGATTCAAAAGGACCCCCAGGGTAGAATCATTCTCCCGAGGACAGCAGTGAACTCTTCATTTTACTCTTCCAAGCATCATTGGAACTATAGGGGAGCAGGTAGGTTGGCTGTTTGAGATATTGTCAGAGTTGTTCTCAGTTTCTAATGTTGGAAAGTTTGGGGTGAGATTCACATAATTAAATCGCAAAGAAAATGTTTCCCCCATAGCATCACATAACTCCAGTGGGGCTTCTGAGCAAAAGAAATGGAATTCAGTGTCTGTTGCTCCAAATAATATCTGACACAACTGCCCAGAATGAAAATTAGAAGCCCTCTAACCACAGAGATATATCAGTGACAGAAGAGAGACATCCAGAGGAGTGCCAAGGGCTGAAGGGCAGGTAAAAGCAAAGGAATACAAAGTGGTTGAGAAAACCAGAGGGAGAGAGACAATTTTCGCTCTTTCCAAGACCTCCAGGCTAGAGAGCTTGGGTGAATTTTGACCTAGTTGTCCTTGTGTGCATTGCTGTGAGCTTTTATTAAGTATTTATGTAGCAGTTTATATTTTACCAAGTGCTTTACAATCGCTTTTATTTGACTGAGTAAAGTTTTCCTGGAATCCATCTACTTTATGATCAAGAGAGTCATTTCTTGTTTGCTTAGCACCTCCGTGCATACAGCCACACACAATAGGCCACTTGTTCCCACTGGAGAGCAGGTGCAAAGAGTCAAGCAGCTCAGGGCACCTGCAGCTACCAGGGCAGTTGGAGTGGGGGTAAATTACACCTCGGTTCGCCTTTCCTCCTCTTTGTTATTCTTTCACTTCATGTTATTGCTAGCAACTTGAGAGTAGCAGGGCCAGACTCAGGCCTGCCGAGGGCAGAGCTATCTTGATATGCGGACAATGTCAATGGCAGACTCTTTCTCCCATTCTAGTGTCTCTGGCCATGCCCACAATGGCCACACGCTTCCACCAGGCAAAGACTTGCTGAGTGTATTTCCTTCTGCTGCTTCGGGACTCTGACTGCAGCCTTGGTTCTGAGGCTCCAGGCATGATTATAAGCGAAGACTACGGAAGTAGCAATTCCACTTTCTGCAGATAAGACCTCCCAGAATTCTTAGACTAGTCTAACATTGAGTTACCTTATTTATTCTTTTTTTTTTTTGAGTTGAGGTCTCACTTTGTTGCGCTGGCTGGAATGCAGTGGCACAATCATCGCCCACCACAGCCTCAACCTCCTGGGCTCAGGCAATCCTCTGTCTCAGACTCCTGAGTAGCTAGGACTACAGTCATGTGCCACCATGCCTGGCAAATTTTTTGATTTTTTTATAGAGACAAGTCTCGCTGTGTTGCCTAGGCCGATCTCGAACTTCTGGGCTCAAATGATTCTCCCACTTAGGCCTCCCGAAATACTGGGAGTACAGGCATAAGCCATCGCACCTGGTGAGTTACCTTATTCTTGGTAGTCCCTTCTCCTTCCTGCCAGCCGTGCCAGGCCTCTGTGCCAGCACTCTGGATGTTGTGATGTGGGATGGTGCGTATGGAGTTGGGTCATGAAGCAATACAGCTACACACTCTCATTCACAGGTTTGCAGTGGGAATTCACCACAGTCACCAGCTCAGTGTTTCCTTTTCTGAAGACTAGATTTGCCAAAGCTAAAACTAGGGTCTGGTGCATGAAATCTAAAGTGGAATTAGTGGACCAGAACATTGGAAAATTCAGGGCCTCCAACTACCAGGGTTCTGTGGTTGAGGTTAGTGTTATATAGAAGCTTAATAGGTAAGTGTGGAGTAGATGATGACATTCAGTGGGACATAGGGAAGGAACTTTGCCATTCTCTAGGTAGCCACTGGTGTGATCTGGTAGGTGAGACACAATGGCAGGTTTACTTTGAAGAGCCCAGTATAAAAGTTCAGTATATGGCCGGGCTTGGTGGCTCAGTCTGTAATCCCAGCATTTTGGGAGGCCGAGGTGAGTGGATTGCCTGAGCCCGTGGGTTTGAGACCCACCTGGGCAACTTGGCGAGACCTCGTCTCTACAATAAATCAAAAAATTAGCTGGGCGTGGTAGCGCACGCCTGTAGTTCCGGCTATTTGGAAGGCTGAGGCGGAAGGATTGCCGGAACCCAGCAGGTCGAGATCACGGTGGCCGGGAGCGTGCCACTGCACTCCAGACTGGGCGACAAAGTGAGACTCCAACTCAAAAATAAAATAAAATAAAAATATATATATTAAAAAAAAAGTTCAGTGTAAGGCAAGTCTGGTCCTCAGTCAGTAGCTGCAGATCTGGGGAAAAGGTACCAGAGGTAACAGACTGACAAGGACTCGACAGAGTAGGTTAGAGTCCTCACATAAACTGAGCTTTAGAAGTGAGGCCTTCCATTCCAGATCAGTTCAATAAATTTTTATTGACTGCCTACTATGTAAGGCAGTGGATCCAGAGGTGAATACAGACAAGAGCACCAGGACAAAGTTCAGGTTGTATAGTCTAGGAAAGCTTAGCTGGCAAGAGGAAGTTGTGCCTGAACACCTGGGGCTCGCTCAAAAAAAAAAAAAACATGAAATACTGGCTTTGAGGAGCAAGACTAATTTCAGAGCCTGGGGCCTGACAGGTAAATCAGCTAAGCTAACGCCTTCCTGCCTTTGTCACTACTGACTCAGGATCTGGGTAGGCCTAATCCTGCGGGTTGAAGGTTTTGAGATCTGCAAGCGACTGTGGCTAAGACTGGAGGAACTGACAGCAGAAAAGTGGCAGGAATGCTTAATTTTCTTTTAAAGTGTTGAGGTAATACCTGTTTGCCTGAAAAGTTTGTCCTTTGCTCATGATCTTTGGAAGTTCATTAACTAAAATTCAGCAGGACATTCTGAGCAACATTGAGGTGCCTTTCTTTGGTATTACTACATATACTTGAAATGCAACACAAGAAAAAACATCCACAAGTCACACTTTTTCCTATTTCAGACTTGCCTTTCTCCCCAAATTAGTCTGGAGTCAGTGAGGTGTGATTGTTTAAGAGGACTTTGAGAGTCCTCTTCTTCATTTTGAGGCTCACCACACTACAGAATGGATGTTTGTTGTGGGTTCTGCAGAGACCTGAGACAGACAAAGCAGCGTTCTGAAGAGAGAGATTGGAAAAAGCATGTGGGTGTTTGCAAGAGCCACCTAATTCATTACTTGTGACAGTTATGCAAAGTGGAAGCAGAATATTTTTTATCCCTGATAGGGGAATATGAACTGTGAAAGGAAGAGAGGGTAGAACAGGCTTGTGACACCCAAAATTGGTCACTTGGGAAACTTGGAGGGCTGCCCTGGGCCACAGGTGAATGATTTCTTATTCTGAGGACTAAAATTAATTTTGAGCTGGGCTTGGTGGCTCAGCCTGTAATCCTGCGCCTTTGGGAGGCTGAGGTGAGTGGATTACCTAAGCCTGCAGGTTCGAGACCCGCCTGGGCAACTTGGCAAGACCTCATCTCTACAATAAATCAAAAATCAGCCGGACGTGGTAGCACACGCCTGTAGTTCCAGCTACTCGGAAGGCTGAGGCGGAAGGATCGCCGGAGCCCAGCAGGTCGAGGCTCCAGTCTGGGCGACAGAGTGAGACTCCAACTCAAAAAAAAAAAAAAAAAAAACTAAAATTAATTTTGAACCATTTGAAGTCCTGTCTGATAATTTCCCCTTCAGATGCCCCATCCCCTGGAAGCTCTGTGAGGGCATTTCTGCTAAGAGTTCCCCTCAGCTAGGCTTAAAGCTCAGTGCCAGTCACTCACACACCATTGCTCAGTTATAATGACAAAAAAGCTCCAGTGCTTTCTCCTTTGCCCATTTTCCCTGACCCTAAACCATTCCTACTTCTGCCTCACCCTATACTGTCTTTACCTATGGCTATATGGAAGACAACAGAGACTCTTCAGTTTAAGTTCTCTCAACGTGAGATGATGAGATTTGAAGTTTCCCCTTACTATTTATTGCAACTTTATTTTCTCTTAGGAAACTCTATTTATACAATGTTTATTGAATACTTACTGCATGTCAGGCACTGAATCCGATGCTTTTACAAAATATAAGCCCTCATATAGAACTTTCTATGTGCCCAGCACTATTCTAAGCACATTGCCTTTGTTATCTCAATTTACTAACATTATATCAAATTATCCTCAAATCAGTGCAGGTAGCATTATTCCCATCTTACAGATAAGGTAACTCAAGCTTAGCCAGGTTTAATTGCGTGTCAAAAGTCACACAGTAGGTGGGGAAACCAACCAGCTTTTGAATCTATATCTCTGACTCCAAGACCAGTGCTCTTTCCACCACATGACTCAACCTTTCTAAAATGTATTCTGTACTTGCTGCCTCAGTTAACTATGACTGCCAAATTGAATTTAACCTCTTAAGAATAATTATTGATTATTATGTTGAACATCAGCTACTTTTACACACTGCCCTCATGTGTTGTTGATGTAAGTGATCAGTTCCCTACCACCTTGTTCTTGACTGTTTTATTTGGGGGGAGTTACAGCTCTGTTCATGTCCCACTAGCAGTGATGTCAGTAGAAACTTGTTGCTTGACCTCTCTGGACCCCAGTTTGCCTCTCTGTAAAAGAAGGACACTGAGGCCGGACTTGGTGGCTCAGTCTGTAATCCCAGCACTTTGAGAGGCCGAGGTGAGTGTATTGCCTGAGCCCGCGGGTTCGAGACCCGCCTGGACAACTTGGCGAGACCTCATCTCCACAATAAATCAAAAATTAGCCGGGCGTGGTAGCGCACGTCTCTATTTCCAGCTACTGGGAAGGCTGAGGCGGAAGGATCGCCGGAGCCCAGCAGGTCGAGGCTGCAGTGGCCAGGAGCGGCCACTGCACTCCAGTCTGGGTGACTGAGTGAGACTCCCACTCAAAAAAAAAAAAAAAAAAAAAGGACACTGAGCTAAATGACTTCAAAGGTCCTTTCTAATTCTGATGTTTTCATGTGTTAAAACCTAACTTTAAAAAAACTAACTTAAAAACAAGTGAAGATCATTACCATTTGTTTTAGATCTAGTAGGACAAGAAAGTGTCTGGTCATAGTCCTCTGGGCTAGAAGGACTTGGTAAATGAGTTTGAGATGATTGAATAATAAGTCTTTATCACACTCCTCGCTCTGTTACTCCTCCCCACTCCCCACCATTATTGAGCTTTGAATTAGATTTTTTTTTTCTACTGGTTTTGTAAGAGTTAAACACAGAGTGCCCTCCTCATTTGTATCTTCCCCTCAAGGAAAGCCATCAGAGAGACATTGCCCTGGTGTAGGGTTCTGCCTGCCATGGTCAGGTCTCACCAGCATGCCCGCACATTGGGCTCTGTCTTTCCTGCAATCTCACAAGAATCACTTTGGCTGTACTTTTTAACTTTTCTCTCCTTACCTCCAGCCTCTTCTGCAGAGTTTGCTTCTTCAGAATAACATTCAAGTGACCTCATCTCAGAGACATTTTTTGTCTACCTTCCCTTCTCTGCTGGGAGACTGCTCTCCACAGCTACAGACTCTTCTCCCTGTGACAGGTGATACGAACTGCTCACTCTTTCCTTGCCATCTGGAAAATACTCGTTGTTTCTCTGGATTTAAGTGACTTCTTGATTATATTCCAAGACCAATCTTTTAGTGGCTTCTCAAAGTGAGACTTGAAACTACACTAAAAATGGATTCAAATGCAGTTCTTTTCATATATAGCTAATGGCCACTAACTGAAATATAAATGGATTTACATTCCTTTAATTTCTTCCTTAGATTTTGCTTCCTTTCTACTGAAATCTGTTTGTAATTTCTGAAAGGCTATTGTTTGAGAACACAGGCACTTCTTGGAGTATGCTAGATATATCTGTTTCTAGCACTCTCCTGGCTAACATTTGCTCTGAGGTAGAACTGCTATGCAATTATGAAAAACAATCTTCTTTAAATATGTGCATAAATAAATAAGAAGATAATCAGTGCTGTCTTTGTTAAGTACATTTACAAATCTCAGTTATTTTCACCTTTGCTTTATTTTTCTGCGCATTTATGTAAATTAGGACTGCATCTGGAGTAGAAAAAAAGGATGTTTCCTTAGGCCTCTTAATAATATGTTTTTTCTGCCCTATGTTCTAGTTTATTTTTAAAGCTGTTTGTGCTCTCTAGATTATCCTATTTTTCCACAGTGATTATTGTGGACTGAGAACTTTTCAAGGAAACAATCTGATCGGGAGCACATGCAATACTTCAATTTTTCCATAAGATGGCGCTCTGAGAATGTGAGATCTGCAACTTCTTTTTGACATCTGTAGCAGGGCAGCAAATTAAACTTTTGTGAAATCAGATATTTTTGGTGGGGAGCTAGTTCTTCTGAGATTTGCTCTCAAAGTCGTGTCACCATTTTAATGCCTACATGAAGAAAGAAAATGAATTTTCTAGCAGCACCCCTGTCCTAAATCAGTACTAGCTGTGTTAAAATTCATCAAGGTGTTTAGGGAGCCTGTTAAAGAAAAGGATTTCTTCTAAATGTGGGACTTGAGATACTAACAATAAGTGTTGTTAGAAAAGTCCTTTTCTGGGTATCAGCTCCTTCATCTACACAATGAGTAGATTGGACCAGATGATCTCTAAGGATGCTTCCTGTTTCTAATGTTCTACATTATAATTTGTTGATTTCCTTCCATGACACCATTGCTGCCTCAGCTAGAACAGAAATGAGAAGAAAGGATCTACCATTTTACGCTTGTTTGACTCTATTCCTCTTCTACAAGTGCTCTCTTTGCTTCAACTGTCCCAAGACAAGCATGCCCAGATGTCCTGTTTTAATTAGGTTCCTTTTCTCTTTGTGGCTTCTGCACAGGTTTTTCCCCTGCCTCCCCACCCCCATAATTCCTAATCAATCTGCCTTAACAGAAGCACCTCCCCCTTTTCTCTTCACAAATAGGACGTTCTTAGTATTATGACAGTCATTTTTGTGCTAAACAGACACCAAACTGGATCGAGAAGATGACACCACTTGCAAAGCAACGCTTCTTTTCTTTTCTTTTTTCTTTTTTTTTTTTGAGTCAGAGTCTCACTCTGTCACCCAGACAGGAGTGCAGTGGCACGCTTCCAACCACCACAGCCTCTACCTGCTAGGCTCCGGTGATCCTTCTGTCTCGGTCTTCCAAGTAGCCAGAACTACATGCACGCACTACCATGCCCAGCTAATTTTTTTGATTTATTGTAGAGACGAGGTCTCGCCAAGTTGCCTGGGTGGGTGTTGAACTCGCGGGCTCAGGCAATCCACGTGGATTACAGGCTGAGCCACCAAACCTGGTCAAAGCGACACTTCTACCATGACACACAATATGTCCAGTTAAGAACACATTTGATTTGGGAGGTAGCGGGGGGTCTCTCAAGTTACTTTTCCTCCTCCACACTGCCAGAATGATGTCAAAGCTTCAGGAAAGAAACAGTATTTTGGAGAAAAAGACTATTAATTACAGGTGAGTATTACTAAGTAACTAACCCATCATTAAAATCCCCCACGGCTGACAGCATCTACATCCCTGACACCCTCTAGGCCAGAGGTTCCCAGTTCCCAGGCCACATACTGGTATCAGTCCGTGCCCTATTAGGAACCAGGCTGCACAGCAGGAGGTGAACTATGGGCAAGTGAGTGAAGCTTCATCTGTGTTTACAGTTGCTCCCCATCACTCGCATTACTACCTGAGCTCTATCTCCTGCTAGATCAGCACTGCAAAGCCTGCTTCCATTTCCAACATCCTATCTTTGTGAAGCAGGGTTTTCTGCAGTGACAGCAACCAGAATGAGATTATGGAGTAGACTGGACGTAAGCAACACTCTTTGGGTGTCACTGTCTCCCATCTCTCCCAGATGGGACCATCTAGTTACAGGAAAACAAACTCAGGGCTCCTACTGATTCTTCATTATGATGAGTTGTATAATTATTTCATCGTATATTATAATGTAATAATAATGAAAATAAAGTGCACAATAAAAGTAATGTGCTTTAATCATCGTGAAACCACACACCCTCAGTCCATGGAAAAATTGTCTTCCATAAAACCAGTCCCTGATGCCAAAATTGTGGCCACAATGGCTCATCCTCATTCGAGGTCTGTCACGAAACCCATGCACCAGTAGCACAGAGCTAGCCTGAGGAAATGAAGTGCTAAGTGAATTAATTTTAAAAAAGCTACAGAGACACCCTTAACCAATCGATTCCCTCTGGGCTTGAAGTTCAGAGTACTCATGATACATGAAATTCCCCAGGGGCACAACACATATGTTGCTCTGCTATAGCCAAGGTGACAAAGGCAGGAGGCATTAAGCACAACATTATCCTGCATTTGTTTTCCTACTGTCTTAGAAATTTGAAATCATCTTTGGTCTTTTAGTGGCACGGTAGCAATGATGGTGGTGGTAGATTATTTATTTCTCTAACTTCAACACCTTACCTTCCAAGGACACAAGTATTTCTTTGAACACACCATTCTTTGAGATCGCTGAGTAAAACTCCACACACAGAACTGTCTCCAATGACTTTTCTTTTTCTTTCTTTGTGTGTGTGTGTGTGTGTGTGTGTGTGTGTGTTGGAGTCTCACTTTGTCACCCAGGCTGGAGGGCAGTGACATGCTCCTGGCCACCATAGCCTTGATCTGCTGGACTCAGGTGATCCTTCCACATCAACTTTACAAGTAGCTGAAACTACAGACATGTGCCGCCATACCCGGCTAATTTTTTGATTTATTGTAGAGATGAGTTCTTGCCAAGTTGTCCAGGCTGGTCTCGAGCCCCTGGTCTACGGCAATCCTCTCACTACAGCCTCCCAAAGTGCTGGGATTATAGGCATGAGTCACTATGCCCGGCCTTTTTTTTTTTTTTTGCC
>NW_007247395.1:159523-163548 GCF_000164805.1 Carlito syrichta
TCTCTCTGTCTCCCAGGCTGGAGTGCAGTGGCATGCTCACAGCCACTGCAACCTCGACCTGCTGGGCTCAGGCCATCCTTCCGCCCCAGCCTTCCAAGTAGCTGGAACCGCAGGCGCACACCACCATGCCCGGCTATTTATTTATTTACTTACTTACTTATTTATTTATTGTAGAAACGAGATCTCACCAAGTTGCCGGGGCTGGTCTTGAACCCGTGGGCTCAGGTAGTCCTCTCATCTCAGCCTCCCAAAGTGCTAAGGATTATAGGCATGAGCTACCACACTTGGCCTTCAATGCCTTTTCAAGGGCAAGCCCAGGAATCTGCTGAACAAGTCAAGAGAGTTGCTGCCACAGGTGCTGTTTGGAGTCTTATAGACCATTACAAGTAACCCATTCATTGTCTCATCCAATGGAGCAATGGAGCAGTGTGCTGAGGAAATGTCAAATATTTAGTTGACATCAGTTATTTCTAAAGAAGCAAAACCAGCATAGGGATTAAGAACCTTAGCAGCTGGAGATGGATTCTCAAGGTTCAAACTCCAACTCTGCTACAGACAAACTGTGTGACCTTAGGCAAGTGAATTAATTTCTCTATGCCTCAGTTGTCTCATTTGGAAAAAAAGGACTGCTAATAGGGTCATTAAGAGGATCAAGGGAGATATGCATGTTTTCCTTTTTCTTCGGTGCTTGGACAGTATCTGGCACAAAGAAGGCACTCCGTAACCAACAGTTAGAATAAGTATCATGAGATGCTTTGGATAATACGAAACTAACAAGCCTCTGTCTTCAGAAACCTCACAGACTACATGAACTGGCAAATGGAATGTACATGAAAGGAACACTAGCAACTCAAGACAGTGCCCACAATATATTTAGATGCAAGGGCAGTGAGGTCAGGATGAATCAGAGTGGTTCAGAGATTCCCTCAATTCTAATCAGGAGAGGATCATAGGCATCTATATGGAAGGGTAATAAGAATTTGAATAAGTCATTTCCCTCTGTTTAAGAGAGAGTTCTGTTAGTCGTGTACATTCATATTCACATCCTCACTGATACACTGTTTTTTTAAATAGGCAAGTTAAAGTTACCTCATTGAAAAGTGGAAAATATATGGTCTGTATATATTTTCGAAGTCAACTTGGTGATCTGATGATAACCACCTGAGTCTGAAGGAACTCAAGGGTGACACTGTGACTATTGGCCCAAATATGTGTTCTGTCATGAGAAAGTACCTTCAAGCCAGGACATATAACTCTTATTAATAAGAAGGATTTCCCAGAGGTCCTGAGATGTGCGACTGAGTCAGCCTCACTTTTTATTTTTCTTTTGTTTTCTATTTTGCCTTAAAAAAAAAAAAATAACTGCAAGCCGAGCTCGGTGGCTCAGCCTATAATCCCGCGCCTTGGGAGGCTGAGGTGAGTGGATTGCCTGAGCCCGCTGGTTCGAGACCAGTCTGGGCAACTTGGCAAGACCTCTTCTCTACAATAAATTAAAAAAAAAAAAAATTAACTGCCTGGGGGTCTAATGTATAGCATGGTGACTATAGTTAAGAAGACTGAATTGTATACTTGAGTTTCAGGAAGATGGTAGATGCTAAATGTTCTTATCACAAAAATTTTAAAAAGATAATCATATGAGGTGATGGATAGATTAATCAGCTGGTTTGTGGTAATCATTTCACAATGTATACGTATATCAAAACATCATGTTAAACATGGTGAGTATATTCAACTTTTATTGTCAATTCTATTTCAAGAAAACAAGAAACTTAAGTAACTGCTAAATAAAATTTCGCTTATTAAATATTAAATTATTGTAAAGGCTTAAAATGTTCATGAAAAGAAATAGAAAAGATACAGTACACTATATATTTTTTCCATCTAGTTTGAAATTTTATTTTATTTTTTAATTTTAAAATTGTGGGGTACAGTTAAGGGTTAGGTATACAAATATTCACTGTGCAGGTACCGTTGTTGACGAGGTCTGCCCCCCTTACTCCAGACAGATATTGACTACCGTTAATCCCACCTCCCTTCCCCTCCCTGTCCCCCCCCCATAGTTTCCCACCACTGTCAATCCTTTTCCTAGAGTATTACAGTAGTTTTTCAAGGTCCACTTATGAGTGAGAACATGTGATGCTCAGATCTTTGTTTCTGTGAGAGATCACTCAGTATTATGAACTCTAATTCCATCCAGAATGCTGCGAAATTCATGATTTTGTTCCTTTTTATGGCTGTGTAATATTCCATGGTGTATACATAGCATTTTTTAAAATCCAGTCCTCTTTTGATGGACAGCATGGTTGGTTCCATGATCTTGCTATTGTGAACAATGCTGCGATAAACATACGTGTGAAGGTATCTTTTTAATAGAGTGATTTGAGTTCTTCAGGGTATATTCCCAGTAGGGGGATTGGGGGGTCATATGGAAGGTTGATTTTTAGAGCATTTAGGAATCACCACACTGATTTCCACAGAGGCTGCACTAGCTTACACTCCCACCAACAGTGTAGAAGTAGAATAATATATTTTTAAAAGTAAGACTCCCAGCATCTACTTCTTCTCACTCACCAGAAGTTACTGCTATCACCATTCTCTTATGTATCCATCTAAAATTTTTCTGTACATATTTGATCATATGTAGTGTATGAGAGCCATGCATATGTAGACCCATTTTTAATGCAGATGGAATCATGCTGTGCGTTCTTAACCACTGCTACTTGTACCTGTTACAATGTGTCTTGGACTTGATTCTATATCAACACATACAAATCTACTTTGCTCTTTTAATGTCTTCATAGTATGCCATTATAGCACTCGTTGCTTTTAAAATATGGTTCAGGCCAGGCTCGGTGGCTCAGCCTGTAATCCCAGCACTTTGGGAGGCCAAGGCGAGTGGATTGCCTGCACCCATGGATTCAAGAACAGCCCAGGCGACTTGGCGAGACCTTGTCGCTACAATAAATCAAAAGTTAGCTGGGTGTGGTAGTGCGTGCCTGTGGTTCTGGTTACTTGGAAGGCTGAGGCAGAAGGGTCACTGGAGTCCAGCAGGTCGAAGCTGTGGTGGCTGTAAGCGTGCCATTGCACTCCAGCTTGGCGACAGAGTGAGACTCCAACTCAAAAAAATAAAATGTGGTTCAATATTTTGTCTGGTCAAGGAGAAAAGGATAGAGACATAAGAAACAGAAAAAGATATAGGGAGTTTGGGGAGCGGTATTGAGATACGTAAGAGACACTGCAAGAACACAGAATTTTTAAATAGTGCCACTAAATTTTAGCAACTATAGGCATCAGTTGGACTAGTACTTTTGATTACTGCTTTGCGAAGTAAATGAAATAAAGGCAAATTTTAGGCCAAGCCACAGGCCAGCTTTTCCCAACACTTCTGTAACCAGAAACCATGCTTAGTTTACTAGAGTCCTTTGAGGATTTAAATAGCACATGGTTAGAGTAGAATAGTGGATGCTATTTCAGCTTTCAAAATGTTTGCAAACTTTTAAACCTAAAGCTGTACAAAAATGCAGTAGTATTAATTATTCATTGCATATCATAATTTGGAACTAGAAATATACACTGACTCAATTCTAGGAATTTGTCCTTTATAGATGCAAATGCAAATGTGCGCAAATCAGTATACAAGATACTCTCTGCAGTATTGTTTATATTAACAAAATATTAGGGATAATTCAATTGCTCATCAGTAAGTGAATGGATTAATAAATTATGATATAGTCACACAGAGGAATAAGAACAAGACAGTTCTATGTGTTCTGACTTGGAAAATGTCCAGTATTTTTAAGTGATTAAAAAGTTGCAAGTCAGTGTGAATAGTATGATTCCAATTTTGGTTAAAATTGCATGTTAGCTGGGCTCGGTGGCTCAGCCTGTAATCCCGCGTTTTGGGAGGCTGAGGTGAGTGGATTACCTGAGCCAGTGGGTTCGAGACCCACTTTGGCGAGACCTCATCTCTACAATAAATCAAAAAATCAGCCGGGCGTGGTAGCGCGCGCCTGTAGTTCCAGCTA
>NW_007247395.1:163568-181543 GCF_000164805.1 Carlito syrichta
ACTTGGAAGGCTGAGGCAGAAGGGTCGCCGGAGCCCAGCAGGTTGAGGCTGCGGTGGTCGAGAGCGGCCACTGCACTCTAGTGTGGGTGACAGAGTGAGACTCCAACCCAAATAAATAAGATAAAATATAATTGCATGTTAGTATCTGTATGTGCAAACCCCTACAAACTGTTCATTGTGGTCCTCTCTTAAAAAGACAAGATGATGGAGAAATTGTTATGCCTTGTTTATTTCTGTACTGTTTGAATTGTTTACAATGAACATTATTATTTTGTAATTAAAATATGAATTTGCCCTTGACCCTAACTATCCTATTATAATCGAATAAAAAGTATGTAAAGAAAGGACAAAATACCTGTGAATCTTTCCATTTCTTTAAGAAAGCATTCTATTATCAGGATCAGGAGAGGAAAAAAGAACTCAAAACCGTTTTTCTCTTTTTTGTAATGGTATTCTGGTATTTCCACATGATGAAAGAGAAAGGAAGAAATGAAATCTGTTTCTTGTTTATTTGGTTTGTTTTGTAAAATGAGGAATAATTCTATGTAGAGGTCTGAAACCATGAGTACAACAAAGAAACCACCTCCGTTGTAAATTACTGACCTTGTTGAAGTTGGCAAAATCTTACACTGAAAGATAGAATTGCCTGGGATTCTAAATAGTCCCCCTTCTCATGATGGTGGCAATGTCCACAGATACCTTGAAACTTCAATTCCGAAGTAAAGCCTAATGGCTCATCCTGCAGGAACACATTAAAACCCTTCCTTGAGCTGGTGCTCTCTCTTCTCACAGAGAACACAGAAGGAA
Source organism: Carlito syrichta (assembly GCF_000164805.1). Lineage (NCBI taxonomy): Eukaryota > Metazoa > Chordata > Mammalia > Primates > Tarsiidae > Carlito > Carlito syrichta. The sequence goes on from NW_007247395.1 coordinate 164,376, forward strand.
GCTGGCGGGCATAATTTATGCTTTTTATGGCTTGAGAAAGTCTCCAGCTCTAAGTCTTTTATAGGAAATGATGGGAGGAGGAAGAAGAGAGGGAGGAGGTAAAAAAATATGGAAGAATTGTTCTCTTTCAGATGAATAGAAGGCTCACTCAGAATTAAGGTTCTTTTTGTGTGCTTCACTGGCCATGTCTCTGACCCTTCTCTAGCATAGGTCTTATCATTTTGCCCTGTCATTGACCGTTACTCTTCTAGATGCCCCACTAAACTGAGACCACAGTAACGGTAGAGACCTCGTCTGTCTTGTTTATTGTTGTATCCCCAACACCTAGAAAAAAAAGAATGTTGAATTAATATTTGCTGACTGTTCAATGAATGTTTTCCACTGCAAATAGACTGTCTGGAGTAGTCTACATTTGCACCATGGCGCCATCCCATGGTTTGCAAGGCTGGAGAGAGCTTATGGTTGGCCTGACTGTTGGTGCCAAATGCAATCAGCTTTCACTTTGCTTGGGACTTTCTTTGACAAACCTTTTCTTTACCTTTGCTTTTACAGATACAGCCAAAAGGCAGCAAGGAATGGAATGAAAAATCAGTTTAACCTCCATGAGCTGAAAATGAAGGGCCCTGAGCCAGTGGTCAGTCAAATTATTGACAAACTGAAGCACATTAACCAGGTATGTGGTATGTCCACAAAAAGTAGAAATGGGAAAAGAATGAGAGATGGATGGTTGGTGTTGTTCAAACTGTATTCTTGAACTTTTGGAGAGGAATCTATTGTTTATTTTCTTCAAAGATTCTCTCTGCTAAAAAGGACTTCTGACCCTTATTTTTCACCTTACTTTTAAATTGTAAAGGTAATATTGCAATATGAGAAAAACTTGGAAAATAGAGGGGAAAATATTTCCACTACTCTATCCTGACTTGTTATTTTTACATGTTCTCATGTAATATTTGTCCAGAAAATCACAATAACACAGGCTTTATACATAATTGGAAGTATACAAGTGGTTTGTCGTTCTGAAAATTAGCAATACATTGGGAACACTTTTCATGCTGCTGTACATCTTCATATTAATCATTTATCATGACTGCATATTATTCCATTGAGTAGTCATTATGATTAATCAACTTCCTTTTGCTGGATATACAGGTTGCTTTCAACTTTTTACCATCATAAATAAAGTTACCTCTTCATACATAGTGCTCTATCCCGATCTTATTTTCTTAAAAATATTGGAGATATTGGGTCAAGGGATATGAGCATTTAAATACATGTTTCCAAATTGCTTTCCAATGAGAATGTATCTGTTTTCAGTTCCACCAACAAGACATGAGAGGTCCAGTTTCACTGCATCCTTGCCAGCTTCTGACTCACTGCCATGCACAGAGACACCCACAGATTCCTTTGACCTATATACATAGTTTTTTCCTCTCGTAAGGAATTTAGTAACAAGACACAAGTAGAAGTTAGTTGTACCATCTGTTTGTGATTGCTTTGTGGTCACAATAAAAAAAATGCCACCAAAAAGGCATATGCCAGAGTGACAGTGTTTCTGCCCCATGATCCATGGATGGGAGGGCCCTGGCACCACTGACTTCTATTTGTAGCTTAGGAAGAACTTAATGAAATGAAAATCTTATGCAAGGGTAATGGCTTTTGTATAAATACATTGACGTGATTTTGTTTTTTAATATGAAGTTTAGCAGTGAAATTTTTGTGGTTCTTAGAAAAAGTTTAGAGGGCTTTCTAATAGCAGTATATTTCACTTTAGTTGTATTAAGAAAGTATGGATAATGTCCTTGGGTGTTACTATCCCAATGCCTAATAAAGTGCTCTGCATTCAGGGAGCACTTAATAAATAGCTGTCACTGCTGCTGAGCATGTGATAATGGTAGTTTACATAACTGATCCTTCCTTCTGTGAAAGCACAACTTCACCATGTTCTATTAAGCCTTATTAGACACACTATGATTACTTCAAAATGCATCTCTGAAGGGATCAGAGCATAAACAATGTAAAGCTCTTACTACTGAACTGAGGGCATGTGCTTGTATTTGTTTTCCAAATTATCTCTGAATTATCTCAAACCAAATGTGTCTGAGTGGCTCCACTCAACTGGTTGGACCCCAGCACTGTGAGACCAAAATCTCAGAGTCTGTTACTGTGTCCCTAATCCTAAATGGAAAACACTGTTAACAGGTCACTTTGGTCAACAGACCTTAAGGAATACCTACTATTTGCTCAGCCAGGTGCTAGGAACTTAGAGGATTCAAAGTCTATTCCTCTGTTTTTACAGCCTCCTTGGGAGGGGACACGCGAACATAGCAAGTGGTTAAAGAGAAAGGGGCCCCAATGACGAAGCGCGTGAAGAAGAATGCTACTTCTCAGTTCTGGTGGTATGCTTGGGCCTATGATGGGCTAGGCTAGTGTGATGATTCCAAGGGAAGAAACTTAAGATCTGCCATAAGCAATGAGTAGGGTTTGAGTAGGAAAACACCAGCAAGGGAAGGACAGTCATTAGAAAGATTAGACAAAGACTTGTGGGTGGATCCCACTCTAGAAAAAGATAAAACTGTATCAGACAAGGGCTTCTGTATAATCCAGCAGTCACTAAAAATATTTATCATGAGCCCTCTTGCCAAGGCTTCAGGTATAGTAGAAGGAATATGGGCCTTGGATCCAGATGAATCTGAATTCAGTTATAGATCTTACTAGATATGGAACCTTGGCAAGTCATTTAACCTCTATAAGCTTTACCTCTCTCATCTATAGTATTATGGAGATATCAAAAGCTTCCTTGTGTATGTGTATGTATACTATGCACACACAAATATAGGTAATTGCATGTGTATGATAGACAATAAATGGCAATTATGAGGATCATGTTCAGAACTTTTATGATAGGCAGAACTTGAGTTTGAAAGGGAGTTTCATTACTTTTTGCCAGTAGAATTCTGCTTGCTCAGTTTTATAAGGTTGCAGATCCCTTTGATGCATCTCTTCTTTTGTCTCCCATGCTGTTTCCTTCTTTTCTTCTCTAACTTTCAGCCACAAAAGCTGAAACTAGCTCATAGGTAGGGAGGATTATAGAGTCAGAGTAGGAAAGGTCATTATCACAATTCATTTTTCCTGCCTATGGCCCTGAATAAGTATGTGAACATATTTTGTTTCCATGCAAATACCATGGAATAACCAATTAATTCTCATTGATAGACCAGTTTTACCTGTTTAAAGTTGAGCTGTAAAATTGGTTGGGCTCCAAACACCCACACTTATTTTTTTTATCTTCTGTGTTGCTTTACATAGCCAAAATACATCTTCTCAGACCTTAAATAAAATTCATGTTTTGGCCATGGTTCAATCTGAAAGCAAGATCCTTTAGGGAAGTCATAAAGAAGAAACTTAGCCGGGCTTGGTGGCTCAGCCTGTAATCCCGCGCCTTTGGGAGGCTCAGGTGAGTGGATTGCCTGAGCCCACGGGTTCGAGACCCGCCTGGGCAACTTGGCGAGACCTCATCTCTACAATACATCAAAAAATTAGCCGGGCGTGGTAGCGCGTGTCTGTAGTTCCAGCTACTCAGAAGGCTGAGGCAGAAGGATCGCCGGAGCCCAGCAGGTCGAGGCTGTGGTGGCCGGGAGCGTGCCACTGCCCTCCAGGCTGGGTGACAGAGTGAGACTCCAACTCAGAAAAAAAAAAAAAAAAGAAAGTTGTGATGGTGATGATGTGTTGTGTTTGTATAGCATTGAACTATATTTTGAAGTAATTTCATATTCTAAAGACTAACTGCTTAGAAAAAACTTCAACTTAGAATTATATAAGATATAGTACTGTCATAGAATCATTATTTTCAAGAACTCATTGTAACCCTTGGATACGATCTCATTTTCACTGCTCACTGGCAGGTAAGTGATAAATACTGTTCGTCTTTTTTCTTAGTTAGAGAAACTGAGGCAGAAAGCCATTAAATGTTCTGTAGGCATGCTGCCAAAACATCCGGTGAGTTCAGTTGAAAATGCAGTCAATCATCCAGATGTTGTTTTTATACATTGCCAAACATCTGGATTCACTGAATGCCTGACTAAATCGTCGACCTAAAGTTTTGGTGATGGTGAGTTAGAATCAAGTTAACTTGTCCAAGTTTATATGTAAGTCAGTGGTGAATCTGGGAGTGTAATGTTATTTTCCTAAGCTCCTTGCTTGGTACTGTATTTATTAAACTACAGTAGCATGCTCCAACATACGTATCTATAAATACAAAAATACTTCTCTCTGTCTCTGTGTGTATAAGCATATGTGTCCATCCAGATGAACTGTAGCTAGTCTGTTTATGAGCACATCCTAAAATAACTCTTCACTTTCTTTCATGGAAATTCTCAGATGCCTCCTTGCAGGTTATGGTTACTGTTGATAGCACTGGAAATAATATACTCACTAAGGGAATAAAGTAACATTATTTTCATATTGATAGTCCCATGGTGTAACCTTGAGGGAATGGGTTCAGGGTCAGACCTGAGCTCCTTTCCTGGGAAGACCTGCAGGTGTGGAATATCCGCCCCTCCCCCTTCCAAACCAGAGTTCATGTGTAACATTCCCACGATTGGAAATAAGGAACTTTTTATTTCCTTTTCAGTTTCCAATTTGTCGGAGGATTTATTGTCTTATGTTAGGAGAGGAATTGAACTCTTTTAAGTCCTCAGTGTCAGTCCTGGAATTTGCTGGACCATATTGCTTTTTTTAAAACCAAGTTTTGTTTTTATTAGTGTCATTCTGATCCAGGCTCCTGCATGGAGTGAAGACTTGGCAAATACCAGGGATGATCACAATACATTCTTACCCATATGACACTGTGGGCCATTTGTCCCCTAACCCAATTTTTAGTACCATTTCCTCTGTCTAAAGAATAGTTTTATAATGCCGGGCTCGGTGGCTCAGCCTGTAATCCCGCGCCTTTGGGAGGCTGAGGTGAGTGGATTGCCTGAGCCCGCGGGTTCGAGACCCGCCTGGGCAACTTGGCGAGACCTCATCTCTACAATACATAAAAAAATCAGCCGGGCATGGTAGTGCATGCCTGTAATTCTGGCTACTTGGAAGACTGAGGCGGAAGGGTCGCCGGAGCCCAGCAGGTCGAGGCTGCAGTGGCCGGAAGTGGCCACTGCACTCCAGTCTAGGCGACAGAGTGAGACTCCAACTCAAAACAAAACAAAACAAAAAAGAATAGTTTTATAATTAGTGCTAATTTAGCAGTCCCTAAACTGCTACAGAAGTTATTGTTCCCGAGGAAAATAAGGCCATTTATTTTTTCCCCCATTTCAGTTCAGGTTCAAATGAAACTCCAGAAATTGTTTTCTGGTCCGTTGTAAACAGTTGAAGCTAGAGCAGTCAATACCTGCCCATTTGGTGTCAGAGCTTTTCATTCAAAGTTGGATAAAGTCTCATCTGTTTGGGATGGTTGAAATGTCCTGCTGAATGGTGGGGGAGTGGACGAGATGGCCTCTTAAGATTCCTTCCAGCCGTGTGATTCCGTGATTTGTGGCTCAAGGTCAGGCTTTAACCCAGCACCCTCTTGTGAACAAGTCTTGTGACTTTATTCTCTGCTCTGCCACTCTTTTTAAAACACCCTGTTCCCAGGTCACTCCTTTCCACTTTGTAACCTCTCATCTTTTCAGAGGTTGTTCCCTTCCCACCAGTCTTCCAGCCTGGACAGATGGAACTTAAACTTGCCCTTCCCCCAACCCAATTCTTCTGTCCTTCTGTCTTGTTCTCATTAGGCTATGAAAACATTAAACTATAAAAACAGTTTTGCATTTATCACCCCTAAGTTTCCCTCCTCTAGGGCCAGATAGGTGACCTGTCTTCGAATCATGGTAACCATGTGACTCCATAGAAATGATAGTAATTCTGCCATATATTTGCATAGCACAATTCGGTCTGCCAAGCTCTTTCCTGTACATTAGACAAATTGGTCTTTACAGGAGCTCTGAGAGGAAAGCAAGACAGGCATTATTACCTTCATTTACCAAATGAAGAAACTATGGGCACTAGAAGGCTAGTGATTTACATGCAATAAGTGGTGGAACTAGATGTAGAATCCAGGCTACTGATTTCATTCTCTCTGCTCTTTCTTTCTACTTCCATAAAGACATGGCACACCTGTTAGCAAGTTCCATATATAAGAGTGTGCGGTAGAGATAACAGAAACTCTTTGATTTGTGATCTAATAATTTCCAAATGCCCAATATAGTAATTTCTAAGATTTGAAGCTCTCAAATCAATAGCAGAAGAAAGATTGAGCATATTGTTTACCAAATCTCAATTGAGAAGATTCTTAGAAAATTAACCACCATGTTGTATATTGTGAAAATCGAGGTGCTTTGTAGTAGAGGTTTGAGTTATAGATAGCAGACAAACTTTCTGCTAGCTACCCCTAATACATAGAATGGTGTTAAATGGTCAAAGGCAATTAAAAATTGTAGAGCAGACAGTGAAATGTCTCCATTTCATCTCCTTCTATAAACACCAGAGAGGTATTTTTAAGATGCCTGACAGACTCTGGTATAATGAAGACACTAACTTTTGAACTAGAAAGTTAAAAATTTTAATAAGTTAATTAGTAAAGTGTCAGAGAAGTGTTCAGGCCATTCCTTAGCATATGATTAAAATAAGTTTTTTGAAATGAATCTCAAGCATGATAGAAAATACTCCAAGAAACTTGTTTTCATAGTCTTCTCACAATAAAAAAAAGTGAGACTTTTAGAACACTGGCCTAGTCCAATGGTTACTAGAAAAGGCAACATTGATGTAAAACTTTAAATAAAAGGAGAAACCCTTTGAAAGTCAATTTAAATAAAAGGCTTTCCCAAACGGAATTATGTCCCAATGTCTATCACACTTCTTCACACAGAACTCTAGTAACTGCTGTCTATTTCCATATGGAACCAAAATGTGTGCATGTAGTGTGAGTGTGTGAATGTGCATATGTGTATGTGTATGAAAATATGGAAGACAGGGTATCTACAATGGCATGTTAACAAAAGCCAATGAATGACTTCTGAGTCACAGAAAGACAATGTGAGTTAGTCTTTAAATACCAGACCTAGACTCTATGGAGCTAAACATCACAGTATTTCATAAAATAAAAAGGAATTAACTGATACATCCAAAACACATTTATCATTTTTAAATCTTCTGTCATTTTGCCTAATAGCCTGAAAAATAATTACAGTGTCTGATGGCTTTGGGGAACATGTGTTTTTAATATCTTAATTACTATGTACAATTTAATAACACTGCTCTAAGAAGAATTCCCAAGTATTTCATATTAAATTTCTTGAAAATAAACTATTTGCTATATTTAGAATGCATGGGATTAAAGGTTCTTAAATTGGGTCATGTATTTTAGTCCTTGAATATTAAATTAAGTTACTCAAAAATGGCAGATGAGTCAGGAATGGCGAGCCAAGATGTTGCTGGTAGCAGTGTTGTGGTCATCTGGATTTAGCAATGGAGGGAAATAAATTAACTTTTTTCATTACGGTATTGTATTCTTTCATAAGATTTTTTTTTTTTTTAAGTGAGAGTCTCACTCTGTCGCTCAGACTGGAGTGCAGTGGCCGCTCCCGGCCACCGCAGCCTCGACCGGCTGGGCTCCGGCAATCCTTCCGCCTCAGCCTTCCAAGTAGCCAGAATTACAGGCGTGTGCTACCACGCCTGGCTAATTTTTTGATTTATTGTAGAGATGAGGTCTCGCCTGCCCAGGCGGGTCTCGAACCCGCGGGCTCAGGCAATCCACTCACCTCAGCCTCCCAAAGGCGCGGGATTACAGGCTGAGCCAATGAGCCTGGCCATAAGATATTTTTAATTGGAAGATTGGCTATGAAAAGACAAGTTTTACATATGAAAAGGGAATTCTATCTAACTATATAGACTACTGGGTTTCTGAAGTTAGAAATATATATTTTTTATTTCCTTCTTTTTTTCCTTGTTGGAGTCTTACTCTGTCACCCAGGCTAGAGTGCTGTGGCACAGCTTACTGCATCCTTGACCTTCTGGGTTCCGGTGATCCTTCTGCCTCAGCATCTGGAGAAGCTGGGACTACAGGAGGGTGCCACTATGCCCAGCTAATTTTTTTTTATTTTTTGTAGAAACAAGGTCTCACCCGGGCTCGGTGGCTCAGCCGGTAATCCTGTGCCTTGGGAGGCTGAGGTGACTGGATTGCCTGATCCAGTGGGTTCAAGACCCGCCTGGGCAACTTGGTGAGACCTCATCTCTACAATAAATCAAAAAATTAACTGGGTGTGATAGCGCGAGCCTGTAGTTCCAGCTACTTGGAAGGCTGAGGCGGAAGGATCACCGGAGCCCAGCAGGTCGAGGCTGCGGTGGCCGGGAGCCACTGCACTCCAGTCTGGGCGACAGAGTGAGATTCCAACTAAAAAGAAAAAAGAAAAGAAACAAGGTCTCAATATATTACCCAGGCTGGTCTTCATCTCCTGGGATCAAGCAGTTCTCCTGCCTCTGCCTCTCAAAGTGCTGGGATTACGGGATTGAGCCACTGCACCTGGCCTATATTTCTAAATTATCTATAAAATTCATAGGATCTTGTATTCTATTTACATTTGCTTGCTGGCTAAATGAAACACAGTATTTTTAAGTAAACAATTACTAATGGTTGTTCTCTAGCCCTAAACCTTTACTATATGCAGTGTATTGAGATATATATATATATATAATCAAATATTATTTGAGAAATTCAGAGATAACTTTCCACCTAGATATATTTATAAATGTAAATCTTGCTTCTGGAGTGTAAGCTCCTTAAGTGTGGAATCATGCATATAATTCTGTTTCCTATAGCATCTAACACAGCAGCATAGTCAGAGCAGTCATTCAACATATGTAATTTATTTATTGATCAGTTGATTTAAAGACTTCATCTTTTGCTACCCTCAATTTATTTCTGAATTTAGTCTTCATTTAAAGCACTTTTCACATTTAATCTTAACAAGTTTCTGTACCAAAGGGCAGGGTTACATAAGTGCAGAGTCATGGAGTCTAATTCTCTGATTTCACAGATGAGGAAGTTAAAGCCAGGAGAGGGAAAATACTTTTCTAAAGTCATGCTGCCAGTAAATAACAGCACTGCAACTGGGAAATGAACGGGATCAACATTCTATAGTGCCATTGCTCTACTTCCAACAGCTCTTATATAATCCGAACATGCTTGCAAATGTGCAAGCACATTTTCTTACGTAGTAAGTAGTGTGATCACAGCAGAAGCCCATACTTAAGAAGTTCATCTTTGGAACAAAAGGCTGCACAGCATGAGGCAGGAACTTGCAAATTATTTTTTACTTATTTTGGATATTAACCAGGCTTGGACCTAACAAGTACCCACCCCCTCATTAAACCCATTGATCAGTTGTTGTACACAGATGGTGAGGTCTCTGCTGAGATCACTGAACCAAAAGCAGGCAGAGTCAGCAGGACCTGTTACTCCTGGCCTTATCCCACTCAGAGTCTGACTCAGACTCCTTTTCACATTCAATGTCAGTCATCCTTTCATTCTCATGGCCTGGATCTCAACTCCTCCACCTTTCTGGACATCCCACAATAATTTAACTCATGCCTCCTTCCTCCTTCTAGAATGGCAAAATTAGTATCATATTAGTCAGTGGGCTTATGTGCCAGATAGCTCAGTTGTTTAGGGCAGTGTGTTCAGATTGTGTTCCATAGGGAATGTGGGAGAGGTGCTGTGGGGGTTGTTCTGAGTCCCCCATTCCTATTTTAACCAGAGCAGCTACGTTTTTAAAAATCTTCTTTACATATTGGTTGTCTAAGCAAGATTTCACTTAAACAAAGGATTCCAACTGCAAAATAATAAAAATCTCTGGGTACTCTTTAAGCTAACATTAAAGATTAAATTCCATGTGAGCCATTTCTTCATTTGAGCATTCATTCAGTGAAGGTACTAAATATCTACAAGGCACAAGAAGTCACAAAATGCCCTACAGTCCCCATCAGCCACCCCCTAAAATGAACTGTTGGTCAAAATGGGGACCAAATTAGAGAATGTGAATAGCTTGGTGGTAACATCATTGGAAGTGATAACTGAAGGTCGATGTTCTAGTACTAGTGGTGTCTTCTTTGAAGCTGATGACCAACGTATCTAAGTTTTCTTTGCCCATGTTATTAAGATTCTGATAAAATCCAATGAGAAGAAAGTACTAAACTCTTTAATCTTGAACTAGGTTGTCTATGTAGAGCAGACACTCTTAGCCCTGAATGGCAGTCCTGTGTTAATTGGCCCAACCAAATGTTTGCTCTTGGTCCTGTATGCCCTTGGTTATTTGAGACCTAGCCTTTAACTGTAAATTTATTTGGCACATGACCAGGGATGTTTCCACATTCTGTGCAGGCTCAGTGTTGGTACTTAGTGAAGGTAAAATGATAATAATTAGATCAATTCTGTATCCCTAACTATATGCTTTCCTTAGCTAGCAACTGATTTTTTACATAGCAACTATTAACGGAGTGTCTCCAGGAGAGTTCTAATTCAAATCCAAAGTGAAGACTACATTATTATTTATATGTGCTGGATTTTACTGGATAATTTCTTAAGAGTTTTAAAGTGTGATCTTTTATTTTCTTTTCTTGGCTTAGTAAGTTGATCTAGATATTTTCCTTATAGTCTGTATTTTGCTAAGTCATCACTTCTCAAAATACTATCTATTGCATTTTATGGGTAAGCAGCTGACAAGACCAAACAAAGGCTAAGAGAATTATTCTTGTGGTATGTCACAAAAAATGAGGTCCAAGTTCAGGTCAGTTACATCCCTGGGCACTGAGGAGTCTTATGCTGATCCCTATCATGGAATCACTGTTAGTAATCTTTGAAGCACCACAATGAATAGAACAGTTAAAAGACTGGAGACTAGCACAATTTTACTCTCACCTTCAATACAGAGTGGAAATTGAATTGTGGAAATCACAAACCAGAGAGCCTGGTATCATATCTTAGCAAATTTCTAGACTAGATTCTTGGAGACTGTGAACTCTCAGAAGCAACCATGGTGATTACTAGTAGCCACTGTGAACTCATTCAGAACAAATGAGGTCATTTTCCCTTGTGTGTGTGCATGAGTGCGTGCATGTACCTTACTGGATCAGAGGAATGGCATAGACATGGTATGTCTAGATTTCAGCAAAGTGTTTGACAGAGATTCCTGTGGTCTGTTTTAAAACAAGTAAGAAGAAATGTTGGCTAAGTGATCATCTAGTTTGATAAATGTGTAGTTAATTAATTACCATATCTGAAGACCTGCTGGGCTCCAGCGATCCTTCCACCTCAACCTTCCAAGTAGCTGGAACTATAGGCGTGCACTACAACGCCCAGCTAATTTTTTGATTTATTGTAGAGATGAGGTCTCGCCAAGTTGCCCAGGTGGGTCTTGAACCCACTGGCTCAGGCAATCCACTCACCTCAGCCTCCCAAAGCACGGGATTACAGGCTGAGCCACCGAGCCTGGCTAGAGTACTTTCTTAATACAGCAATGTCAGCCTAGAGAGAGACCTTTAGTTATTTGTTTTGTACTTGACCCTCACTGCCTAAAGTTTTTATCAGTGACTTAACTGAAGACAGAGGAGGCATATTTCTAATATTTAGTGATGGCATGAATCTAGGTGGACTTCATGAACACAAGATAATGCAACCAGGAGACCGAAATACCTTATTAAGATGCAGTGGCTCAAGCCTGTAATCCCAACACTTTGGGAGGCCAAGGTGAGAGGACTGCCTGAGACCAGGGCAACTTGGCGAGACCTCACCCCTACAATAAATCAAAAAATTAGCAGGGCGTGGTGGTGCACACTTATGGTTCCAGTTACTTGGAAGGCTGAAGTGGAAGGATCACTCGAGTCCAGCAGGTCGAGGCTGCGGTAGCCGTGAGCGTGCCACTGCACTCCAGCCTGGGCGAAAGAGTGAGACTACAACTCAAAAAAAAAGAAAGAAAGAAAAAGAAAGAAAGAGAGAGAGAGAGAGAGAGAGTTGCAGTGACAAGAAAAAGCTAGTAAGGTGAAATGTTACAGGGATAAATGTAAAATTTTAAATGTAGATTCACAGACATGAGTGCTTAAGAATGATAGAGGAAACCCAGCTTAGCAGATGTGTTTGTTTTTGGTTATCATGGAAACAGCATTGAGGAGCTATGAAACATTCACTGACTCAAAACTATATCCCTCAAAGGTAGCAATCACTCAGTAGCTCTGGATTTTATGGCCATTATTAGTAGGGGCAGGGGGCATACATGTACATGTATGTTGGGGTGGAAGAGGGAGTGACTAAAAAAAATACTCTCCACCCTGTTTAAAAGTTGATGTTACTATTTGGGGATTATAACATTTACCGCACTACATGAGTTTTTGTTAAACCAGTACTACCCATTTTAGTTGTGGAGTGTTATTGGTGTGTGATTTAGAGTCAAAGTGAGAGATTTATTTATTTATTTGTTTATTTATTTATTTATTTATTTATTTATTTATTTTGAGTTGGAGTCTCACTCCATCGCCCAGACTGGAGTGTAGTGGCCGTCCCGGCCACCGCAGCCTCAACTTGCTGGGCTCCGGCGATTCTTCTGCCTCAGCCTTCCAATTAGCTGGAACTACAGGTGCGCGCTACCACACCCAGTTAATTTTTTTGATTTATTGTAGAGATGAGGTCTCGCCAAGTTGCCCAGGCGGGTCTCGAACCTGCGGGCTCAGGCAATCCACTCACCTCAGCCTCCCAAAGCATGGGATTACAGGCTGAGCCACCGAGTCTGGCCAAAGTGAGAAATTTAAAAGCCACTGCACTAGGTTATCTAGTTCAGGGAAAAGGACAAAGACTTTAGAACTAAATAGATCTATGTTGAATTTCTAGATGCCTCACTCTGTAGTTACTTGGCCAAATTTCCTATACTCAAGTTTTTTAGTTTGTGAAATGGGTATACTATTATTTGTCATGAAGGATTAATGTAAGTATGGAGATGATGCATATAGTAAACACAATAAATTATAGCTACTGTTTTTCTTCATGTTGTTACTGTATGAAGAGTTAGCATAAGGGAAAGTCAAGAGTGACTTTTTAAGTGACTTGAGTTTCTGCCTCAGTTTATCAGTTTCTGGAATGGAGAGACTACAACTTTTCACTTGGAGTGTTAAATAATTTGAAAATTCTAAATATAATAATCTAAATTCTAAAGATTCTTGGAAAAATATATCTAGTCAACCTCCGACAGATTTTTGAACTATTTAAAGTTTAGTTTGGTTCATAGTGACTGAATGATAAATTAAATATATATACATGCATACACACACACATATATATGTATATATGAGTGTTTAAATCAAGGTCTTCAGATTTTACCAAGTTTGAACTCTGCCCTAAAGTTGAGGCTCTATAAATAGACAGGCTGCCCTTGGAGTACAGATTAGAGATTTTGCCACATGATCCAGAAGTCCCATTTTAATCTTCAGTCCCACCAGGACCTTTCATAGAAGGATGGTGTCAAATGGAGAGACTTCAGGGCTATAAAGTTCAGAGCAAGTTAATCTGCATTCCTTTGCATTTTGCTCTCTGGTTGAAGATGGTGAGAGGTTCCTATATTTAAAACCCAACTGACATGATATCCTTATTGGCAGATGTCTCACAGGAGATATTTAGAATGATTTTTGAGTGGCATAGAATATATTTCTGAGTGTGTTTGTATTTCACATGCCAACAGAGCAAAAAGAATTTACAAGGCTTGGGGCTACTGAGCTTTCTTGAGACACCATCACTCTCAGCTGTTGGGGTGATGTCGCAGATGCCAGGAACACTGCCTAGGCCCAAATTCCCAAAGGTCTATTTTGCATTGCAGAGCCTAGGGCAGACTCTGCCTTCAAAGAACTATGGAATTTGTTAGCCACAGACTGGGACCAGTGACCACTTGTTGTCAGGCAAAAGGAAAGCTGCCCCCTGCTGCCTGAGCTTTTGTCCCTGCCTGGGATACCATGGAAAATGGGGAAGGAATCCAGACTCATTAATGAGCTAATACAAAAGATTAAGCCAAGCTAGAGGCAGTTTGTTATAGCTGCATATGGATTCTTGAAGGCAGTCGAGAGCTGAAAGATCTCCAGACCAGAACCCAGTGGTGTTTTGTTTGCCAGACACAAGTATAGGATAAGGGTATCTCTGTGGGGAGCAATTTTCTTATGGCTGATTTCTTTTTTAGTTATATCATCCCCCGAGCTATTTATGTGGCAAATTGGTTGATCAGTAATTGCAATCTGATAACCCATGGTACAAATTATTGTTAAAGCTGCAGTTTTCATTATAAGATGCTGAGATGGAGCTCAGATCTGAGCTTCTGCTTGGTTAATGGCCTTTGTTCTTGTTTGTTGTTCTTGGACGTCACTTAAACCATAATTACTTTTATGACTCCTTTTCAAAATGAAACTCGTAACAAAAAATAAAGTAAAATGCAATTATATATGTACATATTTCCTCACTCTTTATTTAGGAGTTATTTATTGAATGTCTATGTTTTGTATGGTGCCGAGTTTGGTGGGTTCTGTTGATAAAGATGTAGAGAATCCCACACCCACATACTCTTCATCACACATGTATATATCATCACAATTTGGGTTCATTTATTCACTATTGAGCAGCCCTATATGCCAAACACTGAGGGTAGGGGCTGTGGACAAGGATACAGAGTTAACTTCAGCACAACCCCTGCTTTCAATGAGGGTGATGAAAACTTACCTACATAACTATAATCCAAGGCACAGTGTAAGTGTCATATGAGAAATATAAACCAAGTACTATGCTAGCCCAGAGAGAGGGAGGATTAATTCCTACTGAGGGAATTAGACAAGACTTCAAAAATAGGAGACAGCCTTTAAGCCAGGCTTTGAAAGATGAGGAGAATTTTGACAGATAGAGACTGGAAGGAAGGATCTTCCCGGCAGAGGAATGTGGTATGAGCAGTGACTCAAAGACATGAAAGTACATCAACAGCCTTATGTGACTGGAGAGCTGAGGCCAGAGGCCAGAATGGAAGAGGACATGGACAGCGAAAGATGAGATAGAAAAGGTGGTACAGAATTTTGGAGGGCCACGAATAACATAATAAAGAATCTGAGCTTTACTCTCTTAGCATCAGAGAGCCCATGAAGGGTTTGGAGCACAAGAGTGACATGGTCAGATCAGTGTTTTATGATGTTAACTATGTCAGCAGTGTGAAGTGTATTCAAGAGATCAGAAATTGGAGGCAAGAAGTCCAGTTAAGCTTGATAGGGTTTACAGGGCAAAGACGTGAAGCTTGCTATTAAAATTCATTAACCTTCCTTCCCACTGCCTGGTGGAACAGTTTAGGGGATGAGAACCGCTTTGTCCATAAAGTTGGCTCAATCATCTTTTGGCCATTTGCCAGGAAATAGGAAGAACTGATAGCAGGCAGTGGCTTGGTTCTCTGAAGAAGAAGATAGTATGATGTGACTCTCTTAACAGCAGACCGGTAGCTTCTCCAGGTCCCACAACAGAAAATGAAAAGAAATTTCTCATACCTGCAGAGATTTGTCCCTCGTTGAACCTTAAGTAGAAGTTCTCACAATGAGGTATTTAGATTCCCTGATGAATGTGTTAACTATTATTTTTAATCAATTTGTTACACACTTTTTTTAAGGTCAGGATTCCAATTAAATGTGGCTCCTTGGCCGTTGAATGTTGAGTGCCATGCATTCACTGAAGTCTCAAAAATTACCCAAACTGTGAGAAAGATCGAGAGAGATTATAGTGTTTTTCTTCAGCTGCCACTGTGGGTGCTTAGATGTGTTGGAGAGACTACTGTGTTTCGTGACAGCCTCACAAAGAAGAGTGGGGGCCCCAGAGGGAAGCAGTGACTGTTCGCCTTCTCCGTACCTTCTTGGAACACATTTTCCTATTTGTTATCAACTCCTGTGGTTTTCTAATTACGGCAGCTACTTATAGTTTGTACTGTTTTCCTAGAACAGTCTCCTAGAACTTTACATGTGTTATATATAGGACCCTGCTTGTTCATTTTACTCAAGCATGTGCTGACAAAGAGCGGACCTGACCTTTCACCAAGGTGCTCTGGCTGGCACTCGACACAGCTTCTATGCTCCACCTTAGCACTCCTGGGCCCTTGCTGGTCAGAGCAGATACTAAAAAGGCAGAGAAGACATCTCAGTTAGGCAGTACAGGAGCTTGTTTACACAAAGGCAGGGTCTTGTCTGTCCCACTTACCATTGTATCTTCCGCTCTTAGAACAGTGCCTGGCATACAGTAAGTGACCGAAAAAAATTTATTGCCTGATTAAACAAAGAATTATGTTTCAAATTTTGACCTGCCTATTGTCCCCTGGTTTGGAGCTGTTGGGATGAGATAAATGTACTTTGCACATGGGACATATATGAATTTTGGGGAGAAATGTATGTGCATGTAAGGGGAAAAGCAAGGAAGCAAGGGGATTCCCTTCACCATTCAAAAATTATAAAATGTTACATTTGGGCTTTGCCTTTAAAAGTATATACGAGCCAGGCTTGGTCACTCAGCCTGTAACTCCGCGCTTTGGGAGGCTGAGGTGAGTAGATTGTCTAAGCCCGTGGGTTTGAGACCCACCTGGGCAACTTGGCGAGACCTCATCTCTACAATAAATCAAAAAATTAGCCAGGCATGGTAGCGTGCGCCTGTAGTTCCAGCTACTTGGAAGGCTGAGGCAGAAGGATCGCCAGAGTCCAACAGGTCAAGGCTGAGGTGGCCGGGAGCGGCCACTGCACTTCAGTCTGGATGACAGAGTGAGACTCCAAGTCAAAAAAAAAAAAAAAAAAATATATATATATATATGTGTGTGTGTGTGTGTGTGTGTGTGTGTGTGTATGTATACATATATATGTATATATATGTACTCTTCTAAGTTTTTCAGAGGTCATCTGGAATAGTTCTTCCTTTACTTTCTTGAGAAATGCAGTGGCATAACGCCATGTCTTTCCTGTAAATTCCTGTAAGTTCTCACTACGTTAATTCAGAATGTCCTCGACTTGATAGAACCTGGGAAATCCATGAACTCTCTTCCTGTTCTGTCTCCCTTTTCTGACCTTTACTTGGAGGCGGGGCTGTGGCTCTCATTCAACGG
>NW_007247395.1:181684-202422 GCF_000164805.1 Carlito syrichta
CCCGCGGGCTCAGGCAATCCACTCACCTCAGCCCCCCAAAGGCACAGGATTACAGGCTGAGCCACTGAGCCCGGCTCAATGGAATTACTTTTAACAGAGACCACAGGCTGTGGTCTACTCCCTCCTACTCTGCCTATTCTGTCACTGCAAAATATGGTATTGAGCAAAGATGGAAAACCTACTTTATCTGACAAAGCCTGAGTAATAGGAAGTTTCATTTTCTTGGCTATCTCCTTTCAACTCCAAGTCCAGCTTGTTCAGGCCTGAACAGCTGAGATGAAACCTCAACTCATGTGCCTGTTTTATTTCTAGATTCTAGTCTTCTGGGTCGTGAAGTCCTGTGATGATTCATTCCTCAGGTATAGGTAACTAGATATTGGGAAATGTTTTTATTTGCAGGTTATGAAAGTGAATAAAGTGATCAAAATCGTTTGCACACCTGCCCCTATTGCACAGAATTCCTGTGCTTGCCCCAAGGGAATAGTTTATGTGAGGAAGGACAGATGGGTCTGTGATCTTCTCTGTCAGGATATTTCTTGGACATTCTGTGTCCAACTCACTTTAAGTTATCACTTCTCTGCAGACAGTTCAGGCTAGGCCTGAACTCTCTTCCCTGTAGCCAATCACCAGGTCATTCTTTGTAACATTCTCTGTCTGAGATCCCTTTTTGTCCCCATGCTGTCATCCTAGTCCAGGCCTGTCTTACTTTGCCATCAGTCCTGGGAACAGGAGCTAGAAAAGTCAATGAGACAATCATTGCCCTTGGCTTCTAGGCACCCATAATCTTTTATTTTTTTTTTTTGTCTTTTTCTTATAGCACTATAGTCTTCAACATGACTTCTATTTATATCTTGCTTTATATATATTTCCTTTGTTGATCCCCAAACAATTTCTTGTGCAACTTTTTTCTCTTTCACAAAAAGACATGTTGCCTTCTTTTTATAAGTTTCATGTTTCCTTGACTCCCACTTACACCATGCCATCTTCTGAGGGAGAGGTACTCTTTCCCCACACTCTTCATTCTTTTTCCTCCTATCCGCCCACTCTCATCTTCCATGTAATTTAAGAATTTCTCTTATAGGTTGAGTTTTTTCTATGTTCTTAGTGACTCTGTATTTAATGGAAAGTAGTAAAAGAAATGACCTAGAGAAAGACAGTAAGCGAGACCAAGTAGCATTTAGCGAATACTTGCTGAGTGTCAGAACTCAGCTGGGTGTCTAACAACCTCTAATAAAGAACACCGTGCTTGCTCTGTGTTCCCTTCTAAATGAAAAAAACAAGTCCATAATCTATAAATGCTTTTGGCTAGCAATGATGAACAGCAGCAGCTTTTATTTTTTTTCAGAGCAAAAGCACCAGAAGTTTGGAAAGGAATTGCAAGTTGTGTTGTAATGCAACTGATCTCTTTCTTCCTGAGAAAGTTGGTTTCTCGCCAGAGTGTTCAATTCAGGCCCACGCAATCTGGGTGTATTTATAGAGGTCCCAACGAGGAAGAGAACATGATAAACTTTCCTCCCCAGTAGAGCAGACAATGGCAAGCAGCCGCCAGGTGAATGTTGTACTGCACAGAACTTTTAGGGAATCAAATGCCATCTAGGTGTGTGGTAACCAGATATCTCCTAGGTAGAAAGACCCCCTGTCCCACAAAGCAGTAATCAGGTCCAGGAATTCAGAAATATTACTCTGGATGATGGCACGCTCTCAGAGATTTTGGGGGTGTAGGGCTTTCTGTGTGCAGGACATCTAGGAGATGAGATCCACTCTGAAGCTGCCTAATTAATTTTTAACAGCATAAAGATGTTAGTAAGAAAATAAGAATATCTGCATTTAAGTGTTTTAATATTTTTAAGGTTCATAAATGCAATTGTTTCATTTACATTACCACATTTATTTCTCACCATTATCCCATGAGCTAGCTATCAATAATATTCCCTTTTATAGATGAGGAAACTGACATTCAGATTGTAAGCAACTAAAAGGCTAAACTTGTACTTGTCTTTGAATTTACTACTCTAAATTCCATTATTTTACTTTGTTGAGGAAATAAGAACAATTAGGACAGTTCAATTGTCTAGGAGGTCACTTGAAGTAGCCTGAAACTAGCAACCCCACCTCCGTAAATTTCTCCCCAAAAAAGAGTATGACAATCCACAAAGATGTATGTATAAGGATATTTCAGTAGCATTGTTAGTAAATAATAAACAATTAAAAGCAATCCAAATATCTACCAATAGATTTATTATATTAATTATACTGTTTCATACAGTGGAGTGATCTGCAGACAGTTAAAAATACTTTTAAAAACACTACTGTACATATAAAGATACCTATCGTATACTGTTAAGTAAAAAGAAGCTGACTGTGAGACAATATTAAAGTATAATCCGTTTTCTAAAAAAATTAATGTGTATATATATGTATATATAGGGAAGAGAGTCTGTAAGAATATATATTGAAATGTTAACAACATTAAGGTAATTTTCACCCTTTTTTTATTTCTCTCTGTACTCTGCCCAAATGCTTTTTAAAATTTATTTATTTATTTATTTTTTGATTTATTGTAGAGATGAGGTCTCACCAAGTTGCCCAGGCTGGTCTCGAACCCCTGGGCTCAGGCAATCCTCCTGCCTCGGCCTCCCAAAGTGCTGGGATTACAGGCTGAGCCACCAAGCCAGGCCTAAATTTATTTTTTAAATCAAGAAAAGCAATAAATCTATTTTCATTGAAAACAAACACAAATTTTGCCAGGTGCAGTGGCTCACACCTGTAATTCCAGCACTTTGGGAGGCCAAGGCAAGAGGATTGCCTGAGCCCAAGGGTTCAACACCAGTCTGGGCAAATTGGCGAGACCTCATCTCTACAATAAATCAAAAAATTAGCTGGATATAGTGGCGCACACCTGTGGTCCCAGTTACTTGGAAGGCTGAAGCAGAAGGGTTGCCTGAACCCAGCAGGTTGAGGCTGCGGTGGCCTTGAGTGTGCCAGTGCATTCCAACCTGGGCAACAGAGTAAGACTCCTACTCGGCGGCCGGGCTCAGTACTCAGCCTGTAATCCCAGCACTTTGGGAGGCCGAGGCGAGTGGATTGCCTGAGCCTGAGGGTTCGAGACACGCCTGGGCAACTTGGCGAGACCTTGTCTCTACAATAAATCAAAAAATTAGCCAGGTGTGGTAGTGCGCTGTAGTTCCAGCTTCTTGGAAGGCTGAGGCGGAAGAATCGCCGGAGCCCAGCAGGGCTAGGCTGCGGTGGCCCGGAGCGTGCCACTGCACTCCACTCTGGGTGACAGAGTGAGACTCCAACTTTAAAAAAAAAAAAAGACTCCTACTCAAAAAAAAAAATTAATCAGTGAAGACTGATGTAGGATTTAAACCAACCTGGATCAAATTAAACCACCAACTTCCACCTCCCTGGTCCCCAACTGAGCTGTGTTCATCTCTGCTGGCTATCTCAGAAGTAGCCTAGCTTTTGAGGAGAAAGCAAGAGTATCAACTGCCCTGGTGGCCTGGTGACTTCCTGACCAGTGAATCCTGACCCAGTGTTTCAGCCATGTAGCCCAGGAGTCATCCCCTTAATTTGGGGGGCAGTACTAAAGGCCTTTTAGAGCTGTGTCCCAGGGGCAGCTCCATGAGCCATACCACCCAAGACTCCTTACTGACAGGCACACTCAGAGGCATGTGCACAGTGAAAGATGGTCCACCTGCATCTGAACTTTCTAGAATAACCCCAAATGAGTTCATCATTCCTAAATTGGCCCAAACATTTTGAAATGTATTTCAATTTCTTCCCTGCTCCACCCCCTAGGGAAATGACTTCCTTAAGTTTAGTATTTGATATGCAAAGTAGAGCTTCCCTTCATCTAACCCCAAATCATCTCTTTCAAGTTCAAGATGGTACCCTCCTAACTCCAGTCTTCTAGTACATACGTTTGTGGTTACTTTACCCATCACATTGTATGCACTTCTTTTATTTTCCCCTTCTTCAGTCTTCATCTTTTCAGACTCAAGAAATCAGTGATTTTAGATTGTCCTTATTTGGTTTTGTCTTGTCCACCATCTTTCATTATTTTATTGTCCCTTCTCTAGATATTTTCCTCTTCCATCTTATCTTCTTCAATGTACTACTAGAGAACATAACCCCAAATATTCTGGGGATAAGATGCAGTAGCACATATACAGTAGCTTGAAAATCAATACTGAAGCTTGAAAGCAACTTCTCTATTGCTAGGTGCAGACATTCAGAAGTCCAACTTCCAGTGGGAGAAGAGTAGTCATTAAAAAGCAGTGAATGCTGGTCTGTTTATTCTTAGGGATATGTAGGTGGTCTCCCCTTTATATTGTCTACCATACCAGCATCCAACTGAACCCCAAACTGAGTCAGATTTGGGGGAAAAACCCCAAATCAGTGAGATAAATGCAGATTCCTAATGTAACATGCAAATTCTATGGAATAAGACAGCCCTAATCTCTCAAAGACCAAAGATAAGGCCATCTGACAACTCTGAAACGTCAGAGACTTTCAGTCATTCCTTTACACACGTGTAAAACCTTCAGACGTTCTTGAGAAAATAACCTTTATTTCAAAAAATAGCTTTGAAGTTTGAAAATCAAAGCAGACCAGCTGTTCCTCGGCAGAGAAAGAACTTTTCCTAAACTGCTAGAAAGCTAATAAGGATTTCAAAGGGCAGTGATCATTTACTCTAATGCCCACAGTACCGAGAGCACGAAGGGTGGGACAAGCTGTTTAGTGCAACTAACTCATGAACTAGGGAGCATGCCAAGCCTTCCTTTGTGTTTACACATCTTTTCTTTTTCTCTTGATCCCTAGTTGTCTCCTTTCCTCCTTCACCATCCCCTGGCCTCCTTTCTAGTCCCTTCTTATTTTCTTTTCCCAACTTCTCTGTCTTCTACTACCCCACACCTTTTTCGTTGTTGTTTAACCACGTCATTCCCCACACTTGGTATAGCACACACCTAGAATTATTATTTTTTTACTATTGTCTATTGAATTGAGTTTTTTCTTTCCCTGTACTTTTTTTTAAGCAAATGAGGTAAATGTTTTCTATTTCTTCCACAGAAACAAGCAAACAAAACCTAAACTAAATCAAGCAACTTATCATTTGTGTGTGGCCCCAATTGATTTTTTCCCCTGTGGGTCAGTGGCCCTTGATAGAAGAAAGGTCCCACCCTTGCACTAAGGGGTCTTGCCAATTTAATTCTTCTTCAGAAAAGGAGATGAATAACAGTATGGACAATTAGTTACTGTGGGTGGGAGAAGGAATTTGGCTGAAGGCAATTTTCTTTGGAAAGAGATAGGACAGCACAAGAGGTTGAAATAGTTCTACTTGTGAAAAATAGAGGGTATGAAATAACTTGGTGGAAAGTTCAACTGAGAACGGGAACATCTGGGGCTTATTCATGGTTTTTCAGAAGTTTCTGAAGCTTTTTTATTAGCTGGGTTGACCTCAGATTGAGGAGGAGATTTTTCAAATGTTAAACAGTTTTTTCTTTTGCATTCCTAAAGTCATATTGTGTTCAGCTTGTTAATATCTGCACAGGGGGCCTTCAGCAGAGGCTGCCAGGGCGGCATGCTTTTGGGACATAGTTCCCGATAGCTGGTATTTCCCTTTCTTGTTGAGGATTTGCATGTGTCCCTTTCATCCACGCATACAGCAGATTCCTCCACAAATAATTGCATTTGACATCACAGTTGTTAGAGAAAATGCAGGGGAGGGGGGAAAAATCCTCATTTCCCCCACACCGAGACAGCTGGAAGGAGGAAACAGGTTAGACAGAGAAATACATAAACATACCTGGAATGTAGCAGCAGGTAATTCTGTCTGCGTTAGTCATGATAATAACTTGCATGTTAGAATATCAATGATGTAGATTCCAAGATGTCTAGGACTTAGGAGAAAAGAAATACTACAAATGGACACCTAAGATCCCATTGGTTTATTGTCTGACATGGAAAATATTGGCAGATATGTTTAGTTATTATCAATAGACAATGTTCTAAGGTGGTTTCTCCCTGTTTTATTAAGAGAAGGATTTTGGGTAATTGGTTTGAGTTTTCTGGTGGCAGAGGTAAGAGCATCCTGCAGGGAAATTCCAAATATGGCTCCTGAAAGACTGGCCAGAGTCAGAGATGGGGAGGGATTGATTGTCATATTGCACTGCTGTAGAAGTTTTTATTACTGAGACTCTCAGAAAGATAGACTCTCCAAAAAGGAGTGTTTGTCTGCGGCATGACACTGTTGAGAAAAGCAAAAAATAATCTATCCAGTAACACTATGACCAGAAATAACTTTCTATGTTAGAAAATTAACCAGTACTGCCTAAACAGAAGCCCTCATTCTTAATGGTCTGCAAAATGTTCTGTGGCTAAAACTCTTGGAGGTAAGTCAGTGATCTGGTGTTTTTTTTCCTATTAACTGCCAAGCCAACAAAGGTTTCATGCAAGCAAAATAATTTAGACAAATTTCCCAAAATTTGACATTTAAAAATTGTTGGAGTTATTTTGACACAGATGTTCTGTGTTCTGTATTGAGTTTATAGTCTATGCCAGGCTCCTTGATTAATAGCTAGAAGACAAACACACAATTCAATAAATCAGCACATAGTACTTGAGCTCTTACTCTAAATGTTGATTGTTTATTCAGCCACTGAGTGCCAGCTACTTGGCTAGGCCTTGGGAGAGGCACAAAAATGAATCAGACACAGCCCCACCCTCAAAAAGCTGTTAGCTTCATAAAGGAGACAGACATAGACACAAATAATTACAATACAAGGTAGAATGTGATTGAGATTTTAAGACAAGTCCAAACAAAGTGTTGTGGGAGCACAGATGAAACAATTAGATTCACCTGCAGAAATTGAGGCAGAATTTGTGGAAGAAATGACATACGAGATGGTTCCTGAAGGATAAATAGAATTTCAACTGGGGAGATTACTCAAGGCCAAGAGAACATCATGGACAAAGCACAGAGGGATGAAATTGTATGATATATTTGAAGAATATTGATCAGTGAAGGAGTGTGGAGTAATTAGGGGAGCTGAAACTGGGATAGTCAAGTGGAAGTATACCATGGACGGTTATAAATTTGAGTTAGGACCCTGAGGGAAAAGTCTAGACAACACAATTTTTATTTAAAAGTCTGAACAATGTCATTCCCTCTGAGCCAAATCCCTTGAGGAATAATATTAAATTCATCATCTGCTCTTTAAGAGTCCACAGCTAAATTAGAGGCAAGGCAGTCATATACATCTACATTGGAAAACAGAATGACCTAAGTATTCTATGACACAGTGCACATGGGCACTAGTCAAAGGTGGATGCAGAAAAGCACAAGATACATTATTGGTGATTTGCCTTGGTATGCTCCCTCACCCCACCCACCCCTGCCAAATGTAACACCCTTGCTAGGCAAATACTGCCACAAACCACAAACAGACTTCATCCATCAACACTAGTGGTTGGGAAGGAAGGGGACAGAGGAGAAAAGGCTAGCAGGAGAGGAAACAAGCAATTCATTTTTAGGCTGGAAAATGAGAAAATTAACTGATCATAAATTCCAGGTAATCGGTTTTTCTCCTGTTTTATCATAAATAAAGAACCTGTTCACATTTTGAAAGTAACACCTCATAGTATAAAATGGAATAAGCAAACAAGCCAAATTCCTTCTATGCTTTTGGAAGGTGTGAGAATGGGAAGTTTTTCCGACCCACACATAGACTCCCTAGGGGACAAAAACCCTTCTTATCATGTATGAACACATAGGTACTTGACACTTCATGTTGCATTGAAAATAGATTCAATTAAAATATTCAGTAATGACTCATTCTGAGTGCCAAGTGCTTACACATCCTTATTATTTTGCCTCTAAGAATTTGATAGATTTAAAAGATAATCATTGGGTGAATTAATGTTGTCCCCAATAGAGTTCCCTTCTGGACAACATTATACAAGTCTCCACGGACGGCTTTAGAGGGGAACACCCTGGGGAACAGTCTAGTTTACTATGAGTGAACTTCCTTGCTCTGCCTTTGAATCTCATTGACTAAAGCATTTGCTGCCTTTTTTTTTTTGAGTTGGAGTCTCACTGTTGCCCAGACTGAAGTGCAGTGGCCGCTCCCGGCCACCACAGCCTCCACCTGCTGGGCTCCAGCGATCCTTCTGCCTCAGCCTTCCAAGTAGCTGGAACTACAGGCGCGCGCTACCACACCCAGCTAATTTTTTTATTTATTGTAGAGATGAGGTCTCACCAAGTTGCCCAGGCGGGTCTCGAACCCGCGGGATCAGGCAATCCACTCACCTCAGCCTCCCAAGGTGCGGGATTATAGGCTGAGCCACCGAGCCTGGCTCATTTGCTGCCTTTTAAAGCACCATTCTTCCCAGTTCATTTCCATCATCCTGGTCCTGTACTACAAGGACCAGTGCACCTGTCTTGTATTATAAAGGAAATAAATATCAAAGTCAGAAAAAAATAAGGACAATTGGCTCATTTCAAGTTTGTGTGGGGCTAGAGAATAATTGCTGTTCCCACTACACAAAGGGGAAAAAAAGGCAGTCTCACAAGGAAGGAGTGTAAAAATTTGGCATGTGTTCCTGTCCATTCCAAGTATTACCTCTTTAAATCACCCTAAATATTGGCAAGTTTTTATTTCGAAGTAAGTTTTTCAGAGACGACCTTCTGAATGGTGAGAGGAGATCTGCTAGTGAAGTCGTGCAAGTCACCCTACCCCACATCCAAACTGCATCCATGCAACAGCAAAGGGTTAGGGCTCCAGAGAATTCCATCTTGAAAAAGATGTGATGCCAAGGTTGCAATGACTTTGGGGCATGAAAAATCCTGTGGCACTTCTTAAAGAGTGTTTGCCCTGACCTCCTTGGACAAAGTTCACATCTGGTAATTGCATCTGTTGACATTGGCTTCCCTTGTCCTTTCAGCTGCATACAATATTGCCTCTCTTGCATCCTGTCTTAGACTGTTGTGTAGCGTTGCTATGTGTTATTAAACAGCAATCGCATTTCACCCAGCGGCGAATGCACGTGGAAACCCTTTGGAAAAAGTGTGCTATAGAAATGTTGGATCAACAGCGTTCTTTTTTTTTTTCTTCTTTTGTGAGCCAGGAAGTGTAAGTGTAAGAAACAGACCCAAAAACTTTTCAGAATAATTGTTAATGTGTACAGCAGAGTAAGCAATGACCATGTGCAAGGCCAGGTATGCCAAGGGTCAACAATGCCCATTAGAGATAGAGAAATGAAAACAGAATTTTTAAAAAGTAATTTTGGAGGGTGTCCTATAAGTTCAGAATAACATATAAGGAATTTTGGAGTTTTCTGGAAAGTAGATAGCTTTCATTTCTATGGATCTTTGAAGTTTACAAAATGTTTTTTTTTTAATGTATACAAACACATTGAATTCCCATAATCCTGCAAGATATATATAACTTCTAATTTCACCTCATAGGAAGCTAGGCATTGTGACGTTTAGGGATCCGCCTTAGGTCTCACTTCTAGCAAGTGGAAGAAACAAAAGAGATGCAAATCCGGATCTTCTTGCTCCAAATTCTTTACTCTTTTCAGCACACCATAACTCAACGAGTGTGATTTGTGGTTTGATGGATGGAGCATGGGTCTGGCATACCATTTTAGGTACATTTTAAACATTGCATGACTAGAATTCTTGGAGATTCTGGAAAGCCCAGTTGTTTTTCGACACCTGAAGGTTAGGGCCAAAATTTCAGAATGTTAATTATTTTAAAAAATAGAAATCTTTCTAAAATAGACTTCCCTACCTCATCATATGATTGCATTGTACTGTAGATGGAAGTGCTTTCAGTTGTCACTCTTTTTAACTACTCTGGCTTTGGCTCTGTCCCAGCGACCTCCAGGCCTCACAGCATAACTAAAATTAGTGCTCTCTAGCTGGTTCTTTTTTTTTCCTTTTGTCATTTCTGGGTTGTTGAAAAAAATAATAGTGTTTTTGCATGGGTCAAAGAGTGAGTATATATTGGAAATGACTGGTTCTATAGAGTGAGTAGTTTACTCATCTGATGGACTCTGTCTGCTCCAATATAAATACATTGTTATAGCTGGGCTCAGTGGCTCAGCCTGTAATCCCGCGCCTTTGGGAGGCTGAGATGAGTGAATTGCCTGAGCCCACGGGTTCGAGACCCGCCTGGGCAGGTGAGACCTCATCCCTACAATAAATCAAAAAAAAAAAAATTAGCCAGGCGTGGTAGTGCACGCTTGTAATTCCGACTACTCAGAAGGCTGAGGCAGAAGGATCGCCGGAGCCCAGCAGGTCAAGGCTGCAGTGGCCGGGAGCGGCCACTGCACTCCAGTCTGGGTGACAGAGTGAGACTCTAACTCAAAAATAAATAAATAAATAAATAAATACATTGTTATTAAATATTGCTTGCAGGAGCGATGAGTATGGAATTAGGTGAGAGAAAAAATAAAGAGCTCAAGTATTACTATAGAAGAAAGAAGTGTAAACTGAGCAGAGAAACATATTTCCTGGGAGAACAAGACAAAATACTGCAAATATTGAAGAAGTAAGAGATGTGGGAATGAAAAAAGCTATTTCAGAAAAGTAGTAATTGAGTTTCAAAAAGTATCAACTTGAAATGAAGTTAATATGTCTCCTAGCAGATGGCTTGATTACAGGAGGTTGAATGTTAACATAGGACAGGGATCTGGGAAGACATTGCTGGCTAAAAGATAGTTAGCTTTCTATTGGGTTTTTACTCCAAGGATAAATATTTTAATCCAAGTTTGAGTTCCTCACTTATCACATTGACTAACGTAATCTCTCCTTTTGGCAAAGATATTTTTAATTACTTTATTGAGGCATAATTTTCAGTTTGTAAGATTCACCTACTATAAATGTACAGTCCAAAGAGTTTTACTGAATTTATACAGTTGTGCAACTATCACCCCAACCCAATTTGAAACATTTCCATCACAACAAGTTCCCCCATGCCTGTTTTTTGGTCACCTTCTGTCCCCACCCCAGTCCAGGCAGCCACTAATCTACTTTCTGTCCCTATAAATTTGCCTTTTCCGGATATTTCATATAAGTGGAAATCTACCAGATGTTATATTTTGTGTTACGCTTCTTTCATTTAGCATAGTGTTTTTGACATTAATCTGTGCTGTAGCATATATCTGTACTTTGTTTTTTTCTTTGCTGAGTGGTGTTCCATTGTATGGTTTTACTACATTTTGTTTATTCATTCACTAGTTAATGGACATTTGGACTGTTTTCTGATTTGGACTATTGTAACTAATACTGCTATGAACATTCACATATAAATCTTTGTGTAGACATGTTTTCACAAACTTTGGGTGGATACCTAGGAGTGTAAAGACTGGGTCATATCATAAATATTCATTTAACTTTTTAAGAAACTGCTAAACCATTTTCCAAAGTTGCTCTGTACCATTTTGCATTCCCACCAGCAATGTATGAGAGTTCCAATTTATCCACATCCTATTCTACACTTGATATTGCCATTTGTTGATTACAGACTATCAAGTAGGTATGTAGAGCTATCTAATTGTGGTTTTAATTTGCATTTTCCTAGTGAGTGATGATGTTAAGCATCTCTTCATGTGCTTATTGGCCACTTGTATATATTCTTAGACAAAATGTCTATTCAAAAAGTGTTTATGGATATTTTATAGTTTAAATTGAGAGAGAGAAGTGAAAAGAATGTGACTATGCCAGGAGATTTTTGCACTCCTCATTTGTTTCTTCTTGTAGTTGGTTTTGGAGTTTTTGTTTTTGTTTCATTTTGAACAAGTAAAGAACTAACATGGTTCTTAGAAATTCACTGAGCTAAACAGAATTTCTGAGGACACTGATAATCTTCTAAGTGGAGTAGAAACTAGAGTGTTTCCACTCTAGAGCAAAGGTAAAGTTACTTTAAACTGCTTTGGGTTAGGTGCTACAAAATGCCTTCACATATTTATTTCACTCTCCACAGTTGCTCTGTCAGGTACATATTTTTTGTTGTTGATGAGTTGGAGTCTCACTCTGTCACCCAGACTGGAGTGCGGTGGCTGCTTCCGACCACTGCAGCCTCGATCTGCTGGGCTCCGACGATCCTTCCGCTTCAACTTCCCAAGTAGCTGGAACTACAGGCGTGCGCTACCATGCCCGGCTAATTTTTGATTTGTTGTAGAGATGAGGGCTCGCCAATTTGCCCAGGCAGGTCTTGAACCCGCGGGCTCAGACAATCCACTCACCTCGGCCTCCCAAAGTGCTGGGATTACAGGCTGAGCCACCGAGCCTGACCAAGGTACATACTTTTATTATCTGCTTTTTACAGGTGAGACTCTGATTGGGTGAGTGACTTGTGCAAGGGTCATCAGTTGGTAAATCAGTAGAGTTGACTATTGACCCCCGGTCTCCAAATCCTCTAGTCTTTCCACTATAACAGGTAGTCACACTTGAGGTCCACTTTAGTTTAGTTTCATGTAATAGAACTCTTGCAAAGCCCAGAACAGCACCTTCAGGATATCACACATGGGAATGGCTGTTGGACAAACTTTCAGGAAGCGTTTCCTCCCTTACCTGATTAAATGGCTTTGCCCATTTTCCCATGGCCCAGATGTCTGGTTCTCTGTATTTTGGACAATTGATTGTGATCTGGAAACAATGAGGACTCAGAACATCTGTTAAGAGAAGGAAATCTAATAGATGAGATGGTGTATTCTGATTGGAGATTATTTTAGGAACAACTCGGTCTACATGAAACCAACCAAACAATGGTTAATTAACAAAATGCTAAGTTGTAGGTCAAAATATTGTTAAAATCAAATGGAGAAATGAAAATACTAATGCATTTATTACAGGATAAAATTTTTTAATATATTATATTCAGTGGTCCCTAAGGTTTTTAAGAAAATTTTATTGGTGTAGGGGGTGGGTAACAGTTTTGTGTCACTCATAGGCACATTTTAAAACTTTTTGTCAGCCGGGCTCGGTGGCTCAGCCTATAATCCCAGCGCTTTGGGAGGTTGAGATGAGTGGATTGCCTGAGTCCGCGGGTTTGAGACCCACCTGTGCAACTTGGCGAGACCTCATCTCTACAATAAATCAAAAAATTATCCAGGCGTGGTAGCACGCGCCTGTAGTTCCAGCTACTTGGAAGGCTGAGGCGGAAGGATCGCCAGAGCCCAGCAGGTCGAGACTGCGGTGGCCGGGAGCGGCCACTGCACTCCAGTCTGGGCGACAGAGTGAGACTCCAACTCAAAAAAAAAAAACTTTGTCTCTTTGGCCTCACAAATCACTGAGAATGAACAATAATTTCAGTATTTAATATACTTATGTAAGCTCCCATTCTGCCTCACATACTCAGATACAGCACATGCATGTGTGCATGCATGCACGCACACACTCACACACACGCACACACACTCACACCCTTTGTTAGATGATATGCTTTGGCTGGGGATGAAAAATATGGTTATTATTACTGGAGCATAAAAGACAAATATAAAACTCAGTCTATTCCCCTAAAAAGCTTTCAAGTTATGGAGCAGTGAACATTCACACAGAGAGAACAATTAGAAAATAATAAAGGCAGAATCTAAGCAACTGCTAATTTGAGCACAAGAACAATAAGAATTGTGAGAAAGAAGAGATCATTGGAAGCTAAGTGCTGTAGCCAAAGCAACTAGCACAGTACTGAGCTATTCAGCTATCTATCTATGCATCTATTTATTCATCCATCCATTATCATCTATCTTTAACTTTTAAAATTACATATAATATATATATATTCATTTGAGAAATCTAGAAATTGCAGATAAGTAAAAATAAATTAATCTACCCCTAATCCTAATACCCAGAGATAACCACTGTTTGAGTTTACACTTACTGTATATTGTGTTGCCTTTAACTTAGTGTTAATTATTATTATTATTATTATTTTTTGAGTTAGAGTCTCACTCTGTCACCCAGACTGGAGTGCAGTGGCCACTCCCGGCCACCTCAGCCTCGACCTGCTGGGCTCCGGCGATCCTTCCGCCTCAGCCTTCAGAGTAGCTGGAATTACAGGCGCGCGCTACCATGCCCGGCTAAGTTTTTGATTTATTGTAGAGATGATGTCTCGCTGTCCAGGCGGGTCTCGAACCTGCGGACTCAGGCAATCCACTCACCTCAGCCTCCCAAAGGCACGGGATTATAGGCTGAGCCACCGAGCCCAGCAATTATTTTAAAATAAACAAAAAACTCCACTATTCTGAAAAGCAACCATTCAAACTCATTCACCCTGGCAGTTTTTCCTAAAGTATGTTCCACAGAACTTTTATTGGTGTCTTTTTTTAAATGCTTTTCCAGCAAGCACATGCAAAAATGCTCATCATAGTGGGTACACTTAACGCCCAGACTTCTTCACCACTGTACAATGCAACCATGCAACCAAAAACTATTTGTACCCCCATAAATCTAATCAAACAAAGAAAAAATGCTCATCACAATTAATCATTAAGCTAATGCATATAAAACCACAATGAAATATCACTTCACACCCATTAGAATGGCTACCATAAAAAAAGTAAAAATAATAAAGTTGGTTTGAGGCCAGGCCTGGTGGCTCAGTCTGTAATCCCAATACTTTGGGAGGCCGAGGTGAAAGGATTGCCTGAGCCTGGGGGTTCGAGACCAGCCTGGGCAACTTGGTAAGACCTCGTCTCTACAATAAATCAAAAAATAAGCTGGGCGTAGTGGCATGCATCTGTAGTTCCAGCTACTTGGGAGGGTGAGATGGAAGGATCGCCTGAGCCCAGCAGGTTGAGGTTGTGGTGGCTGTGAGTGTGCCACGGCATTCCAGCCTGGGTGACAAGAGTGAGACTCCAACTAAAAAAAAAAGTTAGTTTGAGTGCAAGAACAACAAGAATTGTGAGAAGGAAGAGATCACTGGATGTGGAAAAATTGGACCTTTGTGCACTATTGATGGGAATGTAAAATGGTGTAGCTGCTATGAAAAATGGCATGGTAGTTTCTTTAAAAATGAACATAGAATTATTATCTGATACAGCAATCCCACTTCTGGGTATATATTGTAAAAAATTGAGAGCAAGGTCTCTAAGAGATATTTGTATACCCACATTCATAGAAGCATTATTCATAATAGTCAAAAAGTGGAAAAAACCCAAGTGTCCAGCAAAGATTAATGAACAAAACTTGCTACAACATGGGTAAACCTTGAAAACATTATGCTAAGTTAAGCAAGTCCATCACAAAAGGAGACATACTATTTGATTCCACTTATATGAGATATCTACAGTAATCAGACTCATAGAAACAGAAAGCAGAATGGTGGTTGCCAGGGACTGTGGGGAGAAGGAAACAGGGAGTTGTTAAAACAGGTACAGAAATTTAATTCTGCAAGATGAAAAAGTTCTGGAGACTGGTTGCACAGCAATAAAAATATGCTTAGTACTGCTGAGCTATACACTTAAAAAGGATTAAGGTGCTAAAT
The DNA here is from genome assembly GCF_000164805.1 of Carlito syrichta. Classification (NCBI taxonomy): domain Eukaryota; kingdom Metazoa; phylum Chordata; class Mammalia; order Primates; family Tarsiidae; genus Carlito; species Carlito syrichta. The sequence goes on from NW_007247395.1 coordinate 197,182, forward strand.
TTTATGTGTATTTTACCACAATTAAATTTTTTTAAAGTGTATTCTATGTACTCAAGTAAGGAAGCAGTAGAGTAAACCAAATTAATTTAGTTAGTTTATAGCAGGACTTCTCAGAATCTTCAATATCCAAATGTGTATTATGATTCGCCAAGAAGATATATAGTGTAATGTGTTTTCCCAACTTATCTGACCACAGATCTCTTTTTCCAATATATGGTGGGACTGGTTGAATGTACTAAGGAACGCACTTTAAGAAATAGTACTCTAAGATGTTAGTGATTTAAGGTCTTACCTCTCTAGGAGACGTTTGATTTCAAAGAGACACCTGGGGTGATCAATGTTTATCCCAAAGGAATGTGTCAAGTCTTGTAACTACCTAAGAAAGAAAAGGTTGGGGCACAAGGCCACTCAGCACCTCTCAGATCTCTCCTTGTCGACAGCCAACTATTCGACCTGTTTGCAAGGTCATCCTGGCATTTTGGCAATTGAGAGAGAAGGCCTTCAAATTTAGAAATTAGGAGGAAATAACCTTCAGTGTCTGATTATAGAGTTTCATTATTTCATGAGGGCATCCAGTCATTCCAGTACACACAGCAAGGACTTCCAAGCAAGAACTTTAATGCTGTATTGGAATCATTGGATGAACAGAATTCACTTCAAGGGAAAGATAATTATCTGGATTGAATATCTTCATGTGTAATTCAAAACAAGAGGTTGCTAGTAGGTTTAGAGGTTCTGCAGTTGAGTTAAAGGAGGGTGTCATGGTTAAAAGTCAAGAATTTCCTTTAGGAGCAGGTGAAAAAACAGCTGACATTCCCAATTGTTTTTCTAAGTGTTTAAAATGACTTTTCCAGACCTGAAACCTGTAAGCATTTTATTAACATTTGATTAGTAATTATTCCATACTGTGTTGAACCTGAAATTAGGATCAGGTTTCCTTACATTACCACAAAACACACACACACACACACACACACACACACACACACACACACACACACTCCAAAACTCAACTCCTTTTCACAAAAAGTCATTTCAAAATAATTTCCCCTTTCCCTCTCCTTGGCAATCTCAAAGAATCATAGACTGTCAGGGCTAGGAAAGATTTAAAGCTCATGTAGTCCAATTCCCTTCTTGTACATATGGGGAAACCAATGCCCAGAGTGAAGAAGAGATTTCCCCCAAGGCCCAAAGTGTAGCAGAGCTGAGAACACCCGACTGCTTGTCTAGTGCTCTTTCTAATACACTGTTTTACCTCATTAAAAGATGATTCCTAGAGGCCCAATATATCTATGACTCCAGGTCAAATTTGCTTATAATTTATTGGACAAGAAAATAATAGGTGTTTTATTTAAATACCAGAATGTGATTTCTCATAAGTATTGCAATTTGTAGGCTGAGCATGAAATTTAAAACCTGAAATAAATCAGTATAAAAATGTATAGTCAACTGTAATGTAACATTTTGTTTCTTGTGTACACATATAGCAATTATGTCAAATATATCCACTGGAATTACTTGGTGGCTTTGATTTGTGTGGGCACTCATAGCAGATTCTGAAGAGAGTTTTTATTGTATATTATTGGACTTTATAGACACTCTTTGTATGATATATCCTATTTGTAAGTGATACACAGACTATAAAGCTAAATTAAAACCAAGAAATAGTTGATAGGAAAAGTCAGCTAGAGCATAATGGAGATAAAATATCTGTTGCTTAAAATGAAAAAGAAGGCTTTTTGATAATGTTTATAATCACTTGCTAATTAACGTGTTGGTATATATGTATTTAAGGCCACATGCCATTAACTAGCTTTAAATCCATCAGCCAATTAGGATGACAGTTCTGTTGTCAACCATTCTGCTCTACAGGGATTCTTAGCACATTAGATTGGTGAGAATTAGGACATGCTGTTTTTCATAGTTGCTTGGGAGAAGCCATCAACTAAGTAAACAATCCCATTGGTTTATGAATGCAAATGTTGAGATAGGTAGAGTCTAGTTATTTTAGAATAGCTAAGCAATGACCTCCAAATGGAGAGGTTATCAACAACAATAACAACAAATTCAATAGTGGAGTTTAAAATTGTTAAAATGCTTAAACTCTCAATGCCAAAAATCAAATTTCCTAAGACATGCTTTCCTTCTGTCCTAGACTCCAGGCATCTCATGCGATCTACTAATGCCAAAAAGCAGTGCAAATAGGGAGCCTAGTAGGCAGCACTTTGCAAAGAGAATCAGTGACTTAGTAAATGCAGTACTTGCAGTAAACATTGTACGCCTATAGCCATTGCCCACAGGGCTCTGTGTTTACTGAGAGCCCATGGAGTTACATTCTCCCATAGAGAGACTGCCCACAGAATCATTAATTTTCTTCGTGTATTTGGAATAGATTTGGAATGTGCTTTTTATAACTATAAACCTCAAAACATTGCATATGCTATCCGATGATACCTGTAGATATAAATGTATAAACCTTTAAATCACCTAACTAGGTTTAGAAGTTGGCCTTTGTTGAGTTTGTATTTATCAGCTAGAAAATCAGTAACATTCAGTTAGAAGAAAGAGTGTAGTTATGTTCCAAAGCATTTTAATAATTTATTTTGTAAGATGAAGGTAGAAAGATGGTTCTGGAAATTTCAGAAATATAGCAACTTTATATGCCAAGTTTCTGGTTTGATATCCAGAAGGTCATTCATACATTCCCTATTACTATTAAAAGTAGGAATGAATTTAACTCCCCCAGGAACCCAAAACCTTTTAATATTTTATTCATCGTTTAGGAATCATTTTGATTTTTCTAGCCCCAAAATTTAGCCAGTAAGAACTATTTGCTGAACTCTTTGTTCCAGTACTGCTTCATGTGCTAAAACTCTACAGGCGCTTGTCATATCAGAACTAGCTACAATGCTTCTTCTTGATGACTCTTCCCCTTGTATAACTCATTTTCCATGGGCTAAATGAGTACTGAAAGCAAATCTGTGAAAAATCCTTTTGGAAGTTTAAGACCACTGGGAGTTTGGTATAATAAGATAACGGATGAGCTGGCATAATTGTTTTCAGGCAAGATGAATTTAAAAAATAAAATAAAGTTACTTCCTTAAAATTATTCCAAGAAAAGGTCTTTTCATAGGAGGAGACTTCAAGTCATATCTATAAAGAACAGACTTTTTTAGGACCTTTTTAATACCTAACAATAGGAAGTTTAGTTCTGAATGTGGGGTTGCAAATTCTTCCTAACTGGTTGGTTCTCTTTTTGTCATCTCTTTTTATTGAGATAAAATTCACATATTTAAAATTCATCCTTTAAAATGTACAATTCGGCCGGACTCGGTGGCTCAGCCTGTAATCCCAGCACTTTGGGAGGCCGAGGTGAGTGGATTGCCTGAACCCGCAGGTTCGAGACCCACCAGAACAACTTGGCGATACCTTGTCTCTACAATAAATAAATAAATAAATAAATAAATAAATAAATAAAATCGGGTGTAGTAGTGCACACCTGTAGTTCCGGCTACTTGGAGGGATCACCAGAGCACAGGAGGTCGAGGCTGCGGTGGCCGGGAGTGTGCCACTGCACTCCAGTCTGGGCTACAGAATGAGACTCCAACTCAAAATAAATAAATAAATAAATAAGCCACGCGTGATAGCGCGCACCTGTAGTTCCGGCTACTTGGAAAGCTGAGGTGAAAGGATCGCCAGAGCCCAGCAAGGGCGAGGTTGTGGTGGCTGGGAGCGTGCCACTGCCCTCCAGTCTGGGTGACAGAGTGAGACTCCAACTCAAAAAAAATGCACAATTCAGTAGTTATTAGTATATTGACCAAAGTATGCAGCCATCACCACTACCTGTTGCCAGAATATTTGAATCATCCCCAAAAGAAACCCCATAATACCACCTACCCCCAGTCCTTGGCAACTCCTAATCTATTTTATATGTATTATCCTGTTCTGGACATTTCATATAAATGGCATCATCATCCTATGTGGTTTTTATGTATGGCTTTCTTAGCATAATATTTTCAAGGTTCATTAATGTTGTAGCATGTATCAGTACTCCACTCCCTTTGATGGCTGAGTAATTTTGTTGTATGAATACACCACATTTTGTTTATCCATTATTCCATTGTTGGGCATTTTGGTTGCTTCCATCTTTTAGCTATTGTAAATAATGCTACTATGAATATTGGTGTACAACTCTCTGTTTGAGTTCTTGCTTTCAATTCTTTGGGGTATGTCCTTAGGAGTCAAATTGTTGGATCATGTGGATATTTTATGTTTATCTGATTGAAGAACCACGAAACTGTTTTCCACAGTAGCTGCACTATTTTACATTCCCATCAGCATTGTTAGAGGATTCTACTTTCTTTACATCCTCTCTAACACTTGTTATTTTATATTTAAATTTTATTTTTACTGAAGCCATGTTAATGGTTGTAAAGTAGCATGTCATTTTGGATTTGATTTGCATTTCACTAATGACTCACGATGCTGAGCATCTCTTTACTGGCCATTTTAAAATCTTCTTTCAGAAATGTTTATTCAAAATCTTCGACCATTTGAAAAATTGGGTTGTATTTTTATTTTTGGTTTGTAAGAGATCTTTAGATATTCTGGATACAAAACCGTTTCCCGATATATGATTTACAAAAGTTTTCTTCCATTCTGTGGTTCATTGTTTCAGTTTGTTTGCTTATTTGAGTCAGAGTCTCACTCTTGCCCAGGCTGAAGTGCAGTTGCATGCTCACGGCCACCACAGCTGGACAGATGATAGTTTTGCCTCAGTCTTTATCTTTTTTCTTTCTTTCTTTTCTTTTTTTTTTTTTTTTTTTTTTTTGATGTTATTTTGAATAACGTAAATCTAGACTTTAACTTAATCTCAATTTCTTTCTCATCTTTCTTAACCTCATTCCCCTACTTCAACCTTTCTGTGATGAAATTTTTTTTTGGCAAGATAAAATCTACACCCATAAAAATGTGGAGATCATACTATACAGATAGATGAATTTTTGCAGAGTGCACATGACTAACTCTTCAGAAGCCCCTCCTGTGTCAATTCAGATATTAGTTCTGTTCGCCTAACCACTCATATGACTTTGACACAGTTCATCTATTTTTGAAGTTTGTATAAGTGTAATAATACAGTATGCTTTATTTGTATCTAATCTTTTTTGCTCATAATCTGCTTGGGAGATTCATCTTTGCTGGTGTGTTATGTAGTAGTGTGTTTCTCTCATAGACTTTTGC
>NW_007247395.1:202442-212575 GCF_000164805.1 Carlito syrichta
TATCCGAGTAGCCGGAATTACAGGCATGCGCTACCACGCCCGGCTGATTTTTTGATTTACTGTAGAGATGAGGTCTCGCCAGGTTGCCCCGGCGGGTCTCGAATCCGCGGGCTCAGGCAATCCATTCACCTCGGACTCCCAAAGCGTGGGATTACAGGCTGAGCCACCGAGCCCGGCTGTTCTGCCATTTTAACCTTTGGTCCATTTTGAGTTTATTTTTGTATGTGGTGTGAGATAAGAATCCAAATTTATTCTTTTGCATTTGGATGTCCAGGTTTCCTACCACCATTTGTTGAAGAGTATTTTTTTTTCCCATTGAAGGATCTTGGCACCCTGTCAAAAATCAATTGACCATAAATGTAAGAATTTATTTTTGAACCCTCAATTGTATCCCATTGATCATATGTGTATCATTATTCCAGGAACTCACTCTCTTAATTATGGTACACTTACAGTAAGTTTTAAAATATGGAATTGTATCCAGGCGTAATGGCGTGCATCTGTACTTCCAGCTACTTGGAAGGCTGAAGCGGAAAAATCGCTTAAGCCCAGCAGGTCGAGGCTGTAAGTGTGCCTTTGCACTCCAGTTTGGGCGACAAGAGTGACTCCAACTCAAAAAAAAAAAAAAAGGAATTATAAGGCCTCTGACATTGTTCTTTTCTTTCAAGATTGTTTTAGCTATTCTCAGTACCTTGCAATTTTATATGAATTTTGGGATCTGCTTGGTAATTTAAAAAAAAAAAAGGCATTTGGAATTTTGGTATGGATTACATTGAACCTATAGACCAAATTGGTGTTTCCATCATAATACTAAGGCTTCTAAATCCATGGATATGGAGTGTCTTTTGATTTAGTTAGTTCTTTTAAAATTTCTTTTGATGGTGTTTTGCAGTTTTTAGTGTACAAATATCACACTTGTAGCCGGGCTCAGTGGCTCAGTCTGTAATCCCGCGCCTTTGAGAGGCTGAGGTGAGCGGATTGCCTGAGCCCGTGGGTTCGAGACCCGCGATTGCCTGAGTCCGCGGGTTCGAGACCCGCCTGGGCAAGTTGGTAAGACCTCATCTCTACAATAAATAAATAAAAAAGTAGCTGGGTGTGGTAGCGCGCGCTATTCGGAAGGCTGAGGCGGAAGGATCGCCGGAGCCCAGCAGGTCGAGGCTGTAGTGGCCGGGAGCGGCCACTGCACTCCAGTCTGGGCCACACAGTGAGACTCCAACTCAAAAAATAATAATAATAATAACAAATATCATATTTCTTTTGTTAATTTCTAAGTCTTTTACTCTTTTTGACGCTACTGTAAATATAATTATTTTATTAATTTCATTTTCAGAGTATTCACTGTTAGTATATAAAAATACAATTGATTTTTGTACAATCTTGCTGAACATATTGCCTGATAGTTGTTTGTTTGTTTTTTGGATACCTTAAAATTTTCTATAAGCCGGGCTTGGTGGCTCAGCCTGTAATCCCGCGCTTTGGGAGGCCGAGGTGAGTGGATTTCCTGAGCCCGCGGGTTCGAGACCCGCCCGGACAACTTGGCAAGACCTCATCTCTACAATAAATCAAAAACTAGCCGGGCGTGGCAGCTCGCGCCTGTAGTTCCGGCTACTCGGAAGGCTGAGGCGGAAGGATCGCCGGAGCCCAGCGGGTCGAGGCTGCGGTGGCCGGGAGCGGCGGCTGCACTCCAGTCTGGGAGACAGAGTGAGACTCCAACTCAAAAATAAATAAATAAATAAATAAAAATTTAAAAAATTAAAAAATAAAAAATTTTCTATATACAAAGTCATGTCGTTTGCAAACATAATTTTACTTCTTTTCCAATCTGGATGATTTTTATTGCCTAATTGCTCTGAATACAACCTCCAGACAATGTTGAATAAAAGTGGTGAGATTAGACATGGTTTTCTTGTTTCTCATCTTATGGAGAAAGCTTTCAGTTTTTCCTCATTAAATATAGTGACAGCGGTGGGTTTGGGGTAGATACTGCTTACCAGGGTGAGAAAGTTCCTTTCTATTTCTACTTTGCTGAGTTTTTTTGTTATCATAAAAAGCTGTTGTATTTTGTGAAATGCTTTTTTCTGCATCTATTACAATGATCATGTGATTTTTGTTCTTAATTAATTTATATTAATGTGATAATTTATATTAATATATTATAGATATTTATTTTTTCTATGCTCAACTATCCTTGCATTTCTGTAATAAATGCCACTTGGTTGTCGTGTATAATCCTTTTTATATGTTGCTGGATTCAGTTTGCTAGTATTTTATAAAAGATCTTTGTGTCTATATTTATAAAAGATATCGATCTATGGTTTTCTTTTCTTGTAATGTCTTTATCTGATTTTAGTGTCAGGGTAATACTGGGTCCATAGAATGAGTTGGAAATTGTTCCTTTCTATTCCATTTTTTAGAATATTTGTGAAAAAATAATATTAATTATTGTTCAGCAGTTGGTAGTATTCACCAATGAAGACAACTCGCCTAGGCTTTTCTTTGCAGGAAATTTTTGTTGACTAATTCAATCCTGTACTTGTTATAGATCTATTTAAATTTTCATTTTTTTCTTGAGTCAGTTTCAATAGTTTGTGTCTTTGTAGGAATTTGTCTATTGAATCAAAACTATCTAATTTGTTGGCATGCAATGTCTATAGTATTTTAATATAACCTCTGTAGTTCTGTAAGGTCAGTTGTAATGTGTCCTCTTTCATTGTTGCTTGTAGTAATTTGGGTCTTCCCTCTTCGTTTCTTGATTAGTCTAGCTAAGGGTTTATTAATTTTGTTAATTTTTTCAAAGAACCAGCTTTTGGTTTTGTGAATTTTCTCCATTTTGAAATTTTTTATTTCATTAATTTTTGCTCTGAGATCTGTTACCTGCTTTCTTCTCCTTGCTTTGTGTTATTTTGCACTTCTTTTCTAGTTTTTTATGATGGAATTTATTTTTTGTCATTTATTTTAGTATTTTTTTTGTGCTATTTTCTTAGCAGTTGGGGATTACAATTGACATCTTTATTTTTGACAACCTTGTTTAGATTATTACCAATTTAATTTCAGTACTATACAAAAACATTGCTACTATATAGCTTTGTTTCTTCCTCCTCCTTTGTGTTGTTGTCATACAACTTACATCTTTATACATCATAAGCCCTTTCATACATATTTATAATGATTGGTTTAAAACTAATAGGAGAAAAAAATACCAACCAAAAAGTATAACAATACTGGATTTTGTATTTGTCTATGTAGTTACCTTTCCCAATGTTTTTTATTTCTTCCTACAGTGTGGGTTACTGTCCAGTGGCCTTTTACATTAGCCTGAAGGACTCTCTTTAACATTTCTCCTAGGGCATATCTTCCAGTGTCAACTTCTTCAGCTTCTTTTAACCTGGGAATGTCTTAATTTTCCCCTCATTTTTGAAGGATACTTTTGCTGTGTATAGAGTTCTTGGCTGCAGTTTTTGTTTTCAGTGTTTTGAATATGTCATCTCAATGTCTTCTAACCTTCATTGTTTCTAATGAGAAATAGCTGTTTATTTTATTGAGGATTACTTGTACATGATGAATCTCTTCTCTTCTTGCTTTCATTGGTTTCTTATTGTCTTTGGTTTTCAACAGTTTGATTGATATATATAGATGTGGATCTGAGTTTACCCTAGTAGTTACTTATTGAGTTTCTTAGACACAAAGATTCATGTTTTTCATGAAATTTGAGGAGTTTTCAGCTATTATGTCTTCAGACATTCTTTTTCCCTATTTATCTTTCCTCTCCTTCTGTGATACTCATTATGTGTATATTGATGTGTTTGATGGTATCCCACAGGATTCTGCAGTTCTGTTCATTTTCCTCTATCTTGTTTTTCTTGTTCTCATACTTAATTTTCTCAATTGATATATCTTCATATTCCCTGATATTTTCTTCTGCCTGCTCAAATCTGCTGTTGAGCCCTTCTAGTGAATTTTCATTTTGGTTATTTTACTTTTCAACTCCAGAATTTCTATTGTGGTTTTTTTAAAAAATAATTTTTCTCTCTTTGTTGGTATTGTCTATTTCATGAGATATCGTAAAACACTTCTTTAATCCTTTAACCATTATTTCCTTTAATTTTTTTTTTTTTTTGAGTTGGAGTCTCACTCTGTCGCCCAGACTGGAGTGCAGTGGCCACTCCCGGCCACCGCAGCCTCGACCTGCTGGGCTCCGTCCATCCTTCTGCCTCAGCCTTCCAAGTAGCTGGAACTACAGGTGCACGCTACCACACCTGGCTGATTTTTTATTTATTGTAGAGATGAGGTCTTGCCAAGTTGCCCAGGCGGGTCTCGAACCCGCGGGCTCAGGCAATCCACTCACCTCAGCCTCCGAAAGGTGCGGGATTACAGGCTGAGCCACCAAGCCCGGCTTTTCCTTTAATTTTTTCGGACATATTTAAAATAGCTGATTTAAAGTCTTTGTCTAGTAAAGTCCAATGTCTGTGCTTCCTCAAGGAAAGTTTCTATTGGCTGCTTTCCTACATATGGACCATATTTTCTTTTGGTTTCCCTTTAAAAATCTCCATTTCTTCATGAGGAAGTAACATGGATGCTTGGAAATTATTAGATATTTGTGGGGTTATTGTATTTATAAAAACAACTGTCTTGTGTTTTATAGTTTCCAAAATAGTTATTTAAGTTTATTACATTTGATCCTAAAGGAAGCTCTGTGCTTTTGCCCGGGCAAAGATTATTTTTATTACTGTTTTACATAAGAGAAAACTGAAACTCTTATGCCACAGCTTTTTCTAAGATACAGTATGTTTTATGTGTCTCCCCATCTTTTACACTTAGCCTCCTTCCATTCATAATTCCCCTATGTTGCTTTATGTACAAACTCAGTTTGGTCTCTTTCATTCTTTGTGCTTGATATTGTTCCAGACAGTTACTAAAATAGGTTTAAATTCTTGTAAAAGCTCTTGGAACATTTTTTTATTAAATTATTTTGGTGTAGCAAACTAAATGGAAGAACAGTCACATTCTCCAAAAGTCATAAATATTTAGATTTACTTCTGGCTCCTAAGAGAATTCTTCATTTGGGAGAAGTTCATCTGTATTCAGATTTATTTTACATGTCCCCTTATTTCAGCTGATGTTTTTTTCTTTAATGTTTTGATTTTTAGTGTACCAAAGCCTTTTCCTTATAATACAGGGAATCTGAGTTAAAGTTTGAAGACAGAAGTAGACAGTTGTCAATGTGGAGTGAGTGAGTGGATATTCAGATATATCCCACCCATACCAAAATATCACTTTCACCTGTGTACCCTGGTCTCTGCAATTTCCACTGCCAATCATTCCTTTGAAATGAGCCATTCTCTCCAGAAGACCCTGTTTTTAAGGAATGATTTACTAAAGGGGAGTCATATCTTAAATCACTATTTTTTGCTCTTAACAGAAAAAGGAATTTGACACTTATTCACTGTCTATTTTGTGCCCAAGCACTTTACTAAATTACTTTCTCATGATAGGTCATATAAGGTAGGTGGTATTATCTCCATTTGATAAATGTGGAAATTTTAAATCACTAGAAACAAGTTTCTGAGTGAAGTAACAGGTAGGTTTTGGCAGGGTGGAGAACCTGAAGCATGAAAAAGGTACCCATTTAGATGAGTGAATGGACAGACTCTGGGTATTCAGGGGGCCATTTGAAAAGACTGGGTCCTCTGGAGAAAAACATGTAGAGAAGATCAGTCTTACCAAGTTTAAGATACTATTTATTTGTTATTTTCCCAACAGCTGAACTGAGTGGTGAGAAGTGCTATGAATTACAGGGAAGGGGAAAGGGGGTGAGAGAGAGAGAGAGAGAGAGAGAGAATAACAGTAACAGGAGACCTGGATAGTTATTTCTCATTGAGCTAGAAAGTGAAATTTCACAAAGCAATACAGTGGATAAGTGTGCTCCTCTAAAAGCAAAGTTGTGTTTCAAGTATAAGGGAGCCAATATCTTAATGCTAAAAGTAAGAACTACTTATGAGTGAGAACATGTGGTACTCAGCTCTTTGTTTCTGTGACAGATCACTGAGTATGATGGACTCTAAATCCATGTAAGTTGCTGAGAAGTCCATAATTATTCCTTCTTTATGACTGTGTAATATTCCATAGTGTAGCCGGGCTCGGTGGCTCAGCCTGTAATTCTGTGCCTTTGGGAGGCTGAGGTGAGTGGATTGCCTGAGCCCACGGGTTCGAGACCTGCCTGGGCAACTTGGTGAGACCTCATATCTACATAAATCAAAAATTAGCTGGACGTGGAAGCACGCGCCTGTAGTTCCAGCTACCTGGAAGGCTGAGGTGGAAGAATCAGCGAAGCCCAGCAGGTCGAGGCTGCGGTGGCCGGGAGCAGCCACTGCACTCCAATCTGGGCGACAGAGTGAGACTCCAACTCAAAAAACAAACAAACAAAGAAAAAAAGCAAAAAAAATTCCATAGTGTATATGTACCACTTTTTAAAAAACCCAGGCCACTTTCAATAGGCATCACGGTTAATTCCATGTTTTTGCTATTGTGGACGCTGAACATTTATCACAATATTACATGAAAGGGATTGGCAGGAGCGGGTCACTGCCAGAGGAGGGAGTGGGGCACATTACACTAATAAGAGATCATAACGCCTAATCTCAAACCAGGAGAAGTAAGGCCCAAACTTCATCTGTATGATACCCACTAATGTACCTAACCCTGAATTGTACCCCGCATCTACATAATAAAAAGCTATTAAGTGAAAAATAATAATAAAGTAGCATCTGGCATGTGGTAAATACCATGTAGAAGTTTTTTAAATAAAAATTTGATAAAACTGAAAAAAAGGAAAGAAACTCTTTTATCAGCTGAGTTGATGGAAAATAAAACTTATTTCTGGCTGGTACACCGAGAAACAGAAGTCAAACTGGGGTGGGTTGGGGTAAGGCCATGATTTGGGAAGAAGGACTTGGTTAGCAGTAACAATAGCCTTCTCCAAACCCCTGTGGTCCTTCAGGTTTTACAGTACTTTTCAAGACAGATGTATTTGCTTTCCATTAATTAAGGTATCTACGTAAGTATGAGTACCTAAGTAAATGAATTTCTCAGGCACTCTGTCTCTGATGTTGTGGGTGGTGCATTTGTGGCAAAAGGTCTCTGTACTGCCAACTCACAGATGGTGATGCTAGAATTTAGTTCCAACTTGTAGAATCACTGTATACAACTTCACTGATGATTGCACTGTATATGTTCCTGCCTCTTTCCAGAAACATGAAAACACAAGATGTCGACCATCTGAAATGTCAGGGTAATCCTTAAATATAGTTGCTATTTAAAGATGTATAAATTATAATCATCCCACCAAATTTAATCATTGGGGCAGTAACATATTTAAAGTTTTGATTTAGTTGAAAGCCACCATAATTTAGGAGTTTAACATTTATATTAGCAAAATTGATCAAATATCTAAATGTGTGTAAGTAAAGAGGGTAGGAAACAAAATGGAATTATGTGTAATTGAAGGCAAATGTAAGAATTTCAGTATGATTAAGCCTTTCTAGGATACTTTCAACTAGAATTGCTTGGAAATAGACAGGAAGAATGAGTGAGGGGAAAATAAGGAAGTGCATATACTTTGGTAGATTGACTTATTCACCTAATCAGGAGCGGATGAGAATGAGAATTTTAGAAGGTTGTAGGAGTTGATTATTTGAGTGTAGGAACCAAGACTTTTTCTCTTTCTTCATTGAGCTGACTTTATTCCACTACATTTCTGCATTTTCTAGAGAGGAAATCCTTGTGGGCTATATATTTCTTGAGGGCAGGCTCCATGTTCTGTGCCTACCACTTACCCATGGCAACCTGGAAATTGGCTATTACATGCCCCAGAGGCCTTGTTCCTCTTTCCTTAGCCTGTAATTCGGCCAGGTTTGGCTAAGGATTCAGGAAGAAGAACTTTGTTTTCTTTTTCCCAGACAAAATCATTTTGTAGCTCTCAAGTTCCTTTGCTTCTTTTTCACTCTACCTGCCCTCAACTGATTCTCCTGTAATATCCCCAAAGATAAGGCAGGAATCTAGTATCATCCATAGCACTGGTGTGATTGAAAAGCTTTACTATTATTGTCTTTGTGAGCTTGCTGCCCTCACTTATAAAACAGGTGGGTTGGACCGTATGATCTCTCATGTCTTTTCTAGCTCAGTTACCATTCCAAATCTGTGGCTTTTTTCTTCATTCTTTTCACATTCCCTTAGTAAGATATTCAATATAACGCTGAATATTCCTGAGTGCTCAATATATGTACTGTCTCTATTTCTCATACTAGATTCCATTCTCTGGGAGGTAGTACTCTGCTTCCTAGTCATCTCCTTTTCTGTTGCATCTAACCAAGGACATTCAACTTGACTTCTTCAAAAACAAAAATTACCATAGCTGTATCCAGAATTATGTTGAACACGATGTTAAGAATGTGTGTATATCACCTGGTATATCAACAAAGGTGAAAAGTTATGGGAAAGGGTTTATTTAACAAGATATGGGAAAGCTGATTATTTACCAAGATATTAATTGAATATGACCACAAGGAATCTCAGATAGTGGAGAAGCTCATGTTAGAACTGGTCAAGACATTCTTACTTACTGAGCTCAGTGAGGAGAAACAAACAACAAAAAAAAGAGGTTGAGCTATAAGCATTTGTTGGCTCTAGTCTGTTATAAGCTGTCTTTCTTCCTTCCTACACATACATTCTCCTACTCCTGCCACTCTGTCACCACCATTATCACCAAACAATTTTGTGGGATAGGGAAGGAGTCCAGGTAAGACAGCTAGCCAAGCACTGCTGTCCCAGAAGCAAGTAAAATGTGCACAGTGTATCCACCAAAGAGGGCCAGCAGAAAAAATAATTCATACTCTCCAACAGCATATAACTAGCCAAAATATCACAAGCTTAAACTCTCCCCAACACTGAGTACAAATTAGTTGGTCTTGATTACACGATGTTCTTCCTAGACCTTATGGTTAACTTTTAATGAGCTTCTTAAGAAAAACAAGGGGCCTGTCTGAGGAATGTATTCCTAGGCGGAACCAGTAGGAGAAATGCATGATGAGATTTGGAATTCAAGAATAAGAAGCAATGATGGGAGAGATCCAGCTGGGAGTGGAAATGATTGTATCTGAGCTGGGCTCCAACTTGATGCTTATTTCAGATAAGTGAAATTAACCTAAGATATGTAATACCAAGGCAAATATATAGATACACTAAATAAACTAGTGTTTTGTTTAGGAGATGAAAGATGAGTGTGAAGGTTAGTTGAGGCAAATGTTAAGCAGAAATAATAATAATAATAATTACTATTATTATTGAGTTGGAGTCTCACTCTGTCACCCAGACTGGAGTGCAGTGGCATGCTCCTGGTCACTGCAGCCTCGACCTGCTGGGCTCCAGCGATCCTTCTGTCTCAGCCTTCCAAGTAGCCAGAACTACAGGTGTGCGCTACCACGCCCGGCTAACTTTTTGATTTATTGTAGAGACGAGGTCTTGCCAAGTTGCCTGGGTGGGTCTCGAACCCATGGGCTCAGGCAATCCACTTGCCTCGGCCTCCCAAAGTGCTGGGATTACAGGCTGAGCCACCGAGACTGGCCATTATTTTGTAAATGTATACAATCAACCCAGCAGAAAATTATACAAGTAGAAAAAAGCCAAGTAAGTATATGATTGAATTAACTATGCTAAAATTGAAAGAATGATCACCAATATCAATAATAAGTAGATGTAAAAATGACTATGAATTTTGTTAAAAGGCTATCTAACCAAATATGGAATGCCAACAAGATAGTGAATATATTCAAAGCGCAAATGGTCAAGCTTGAGTTGTACTCCAGTGTTCAGTGATATACTTTAAAATAGTGTCCTAAATAGTTACCAAAGGCAGGGCTCAAATTCCTTTCCTATTGGCTAATACTAGCATTTCCATTTCACATTCCTTCATCTACTGTTTGACCATGCCATTCAAACCACTTGAGGTACAGAAAAAGAAAACTACACTATAAGGAAATACTTAGCTGGCTCGGTGGCTCAGCCTGTAATCCCGCGCCTTTAGGAGGTCGAGCTGAGTGGATTGCCAGAGCCCGCGGGTTCGTGACCCGCCTGGGCAG
>NW_007247395.1:212700-212973 GCF_000164805.1 Carlito syrichta
AAAAAAAAAAAAAAAAAAAAAAGGATGTACTTAATCAATTTGGTAACTGCAGTACATAACTAGGTTTGTCAATGGCTCGCATAAGTCCAGTGCTCTAGTGGTCTTCTGTGACCAAAGTGTTACAAAAGGTATACATGCTGAATTCAAAAGAGCCATTTTAGCGCCTTTAATGCTGTGTTTACCAAGGCACTGTTTTAGGACATGTACCAGTCTTTCATATTTAAAACAATTACATAAACATTTCTTTTTTTTTTTTTTTAATTGGAATCTCAC
>NW_007247395.1:213129-228390 GCF_000164805.1 Carlito syrichta
CCCGCGGGCTCAGGCAATCCACTCATCTCAGCCTCCCAAAGGCGCGGGATTACAGGCTGAGCCACCGGGCCCGGCTAAACATTTAAGTTAATGTTTACTTAAGGAGTAAAGCTAAAAAGTGTACAAGGGCACCATTCTTTGCTTCTTCTATTTCAACCTTTAAAGGTATATGATTAGATATGAATATCGTAACAATTTTACTTATGTTTCCTCGTTCCTGTGAGAGCCCATTTCCTCCTTAGGATTCTGTAAGCCTAAAACTTGGAAAGAGAAAGGTTTGAAACTCTCTGACCTTCAAGGAAACTAGAAACTCAGAGTATAGTTTTTCATCAGGTCCCAGCTCATTTGTTTGTACCAAATGCCCCAGGCCATTTATTATGCTTCAGAATAATACAATGCAGCCTTAACCATCTGAAATATATTTTAAAATTTATGTTCTTCACATAGTACACCAGAGCAGGAAAACTGTTTTCACTGGAAACCCATTTACAAATCCTGATTTAGATATAGTCTTAAAAGGAAGGAAGCTTTGTCAGAGAAACTAGAGGCATCTCCCTAATCCTCAGTTGGCTAAAGGCCTTCTGGAAGAATAGTAAACCATCGTCCCCCAGTCATTGAGGTTGACTCTCCAAGCCCAATGCTTGATGACATGGCTGCTGTGGTTCATACACAGAGGTTATTTTTAGAGACAAGAATTCTCATTTCCCAAAAATATAACCACAAAATGTCTATTTGGAATGAATCACATTTATGCCCTTGGACAATAGTTAAATGCTCAGATCATGTCTGTGTAACCTCAGTTCCCTGAGGAAATACGTAATAACTTGGTACACTCTTGTCCTGGGACCTTTGCCCTCTGTCAGTGGCCCTGATCTAACTGAGGTGATTTCTTTGGAAATCAAGCAGGGCCGTGGGGTTTCACAGATGTCTTTGAAGCAGGTTTTTCTTCCAGTAAAAAGTTATATTTTGTCCTTGTGGCTTTTTTACAATGTTTTAAAACTGATCTAGGGGGAAAATTCACTAATCTTCAACAAAGAGGGTTGTCAGGGTTGGAGACCTTCAGAGGGGGAAATTGGACTTGGTGGCCCACAAGCGTACCTTGCTGTGTTTGCATTTTGCTGCCACACCTGGAAAGTCAGCCTGATCTGGCTAGCTTTGTAGGGCTAGGTCAATCTTGGCTCCAGCCTTCTAACTGAGACTGTACTATGTGGGAGTTTTGGCCTCTTATGCTGAGTTTTATCTAGTAAGGCTGGAGACTCTCAAGGAGGGCATTGTGGAACCCAGAATTAATGCACACAGGCAGACTAAGCTACAAAGAGGGTGCTTATCTGGGAACTGGCAGAGGCTCCCTGAGCAGTCCCAGGAACCTCGCTCAGCCACTTAGTGCTTTGGTTAGCCATATCCCTTTGGGTTAGTTGGTTCATTTGCTTAAAAAGATCATTTTTCTGCCTTCCACTTTGACTTTACCCTTCTTTGTCAGGGATGAGCCTTCCTCATCTGGAGGGGAATATAGTACCTTCCTCTCGGGAGAACCTAATGAATGAATGCTAGTAGTCAACCAGTCAATCTGTGCAGCTGTCTAGCTGTGGATCCAGGGCTTCCTGGAGGTAATTGACTGTTACTATATCAGAGCAATGGCAATGGCATATCAGACCAGGGATGAAGAGATAGACATTGGGAGAAATCAAAAGTTGGTGAATAAATTCTTACTTAGTTTGTTAACTCATTGGTTCTTTCATTCTTTCAGTCTCCAAGCATGTCCTTACTACCTACTATGTATAAGGCACTGTGCTAGTCCCAGCACCATGCCCTTTCCAAGTTAATGCTGGAGTTCAAACTTCTCCTCCCTGACCCGATTCCAAATCCTAGCAACTTTACAGTAGGTATCTTGAAAAAATTCAGGCTGGGCGCGGTGGCACAAGCCTGTAATCCAGCACTTTGGGAGACCTAGAGGAGAGGATTGCCTGAGCCTACGGGTTAGAGACCAGTCTGGGCAACTTGGCGAGACCTCATTTCTACAATAAATCAAAAAATTAGCTGGGCGGGGTGGCACATGCCTGTAGTTCCGGCTACTTGGAAGGCTGAGGCGGAAGGATTTCCTCCTATACCCAGCAGGTCGAGGCTGTGGTGGCCGTGAGTATGCCACTGCGCTCCAGCCTGGGCGACAGATTGAGACTCCAACTCAAAAATAAGAAAGAAAGAAAAAAATTTTCAGGCTGAAAACGGACATGTTGCCTCACATCTCTCTTTGCTCCAATTTCCTCATCTATAAAATAAGACTAATAATACCTGCCCTGCTACCTCACCAGGTTCTGTGTAGATCAACTTAGAGAACAAATATGGAAGTGCTTTTAATTATACGAATTCTAATACTAATGACAAAATAACTATGATTTATTGAGGGCCTACATAGATTTAGCCCTACCCAGCCCATAACTGAATTTTCTAAAATACAAGTGGGGATTTACTACATAAGTAGGTTGCGTGCAGGTGAAGTTTGGACTTCTAGCTGGCCCTCTCTCCTCCTGATAGTGGACCAGGTACCCAGTGTACTGCCACATGCCCCCCTCCCTGCTACCTCCCTCCCTCTCCTAGCAGTGTCCAGCATCTGCTGATCCCACCCTTGTGCAGTATGACCAGAGTTCAGAAGCAGCACATGTTCAGTTCTTTTTTTCTGTGGTAGTTCACTTAGTATGATGGTCTGCAGCTATATTCAAGTTGCTGTGATGGCCATGATTTTGTTCTTATTTATGGCTGCATAGTATTACATCATGTGTATATACCACATTTTCTTTATCCAGTCCACTTTTGTTGGACATCTGGGTTGATTCTATATTTTTGTTAGTGTGAATAGTGCCGCAATAAACCTGTGTGTGCAAGTGTCTTTTGGTAGAGCAAGTTATGTTCCTCTAGGTATATTCTCAGGAGAGGGATTGCCGGATTGTATGGAAAGTCAATTTTTAGTTCTTTTAGAAATTGCCACACTGCTTTCCATAGAGGCTGAACTAGCTTACATTTCCACCATCAGTGTAAAAGTGGGCCCTGTTCTCCCCAGCTGTGTCAGCACCTATTGTTTTGTGACTTATTAATGATACCCATCCTTACCAGTGTTAGGTGGTATCTCATTGTAGTTTTGATTTGCATTTCTCAGTGATTAGTGAGGCTGATCATTTTTTCACGTGTTTGTTAGCTGCTTATATGTCATCCTTTGAGAAATGTCTGTTCATGTCCTTTTCCCACTTTCTAATGGGGTTCTTTGGGTTTTTTTTCTTTCGGTTCATTTAAGTTCCTTGTAGATACTGGATGTTAGGCCTTTGTCAGATGCATAGCTTGCAAAGTTTTTTGCCCATTCCGTGGGTTGTCTCTTTATTCTCCTGATGGTTTCTTTTGCTGTGAAGAAGCTTTTCAGTTTGATAAGGTCCCACCTATCAATCTTAACTTTTGTTGCATTTGCTTTTTAAAAATTTTTTAATGAATGTTAACCTATACCAAAAGTTCAGAATTCATCTTGTTTGGAAATTTAGATTTTATGAATACATAGTTTTTATGTATAATATCAATATATTATTATGTGTGTACTAACTGTGTGCCAGATACTAAGCTCAGTGATTTACACAAACTACCTCATTTATCTCTATAATTACACAGTGTGGGAGATCAGTACAGGTATTGTTATACCCATCTTATAGAAAGGAAACGTAGAGCTCAGAGAAGTTAAAGAATAATTTGTTTACAGTAACAAGGTTAGTAAATTGTAAAGTAGATCTGAACCTGAGTTTTGTGACTGCAGAGTATGAGCCTTTAAACACCATGCTGTGCCTCCTCTTGGAAAAGAAGCAAATTCTATACAGTTCTAAGCTATTGTTAATATTATTGGAAAATTTTCACTTTGAGGTAGTAGACAGCTTCCATTGGGGAAGGAGCCCCATGGAAATGCTTTTAATTCCATCCTGGGTTTGCTTTTTTAACATCCTGAATTTTTGTTTTGTTTTGTTTTTACTATCCAGACATTTATCTAATTAGGAGACATTTTCTTATTTTTGTAAGTTTCAGTGCTGCATTCACAAACGTGAAGTAAGAACTGGGAAACTGGAAGTGATAGAGAAAGCATACTCTGTGGATCAGAGGTAGATGTGGAAACAAGGCCCAGATGACCCTGTATGAGAGTACAGGTAGCTTTGTTGATACCATATAGATGCACAGCCTCTAAGAGGTCTCTGCTCTTTGTTATTAAACATTTCTGTGTGCATAGATCTTTATCTCACTAGAAGAATCCAGAGGGATTTTCTCAGACACACAGAGATTCCACCCAACCTTCTTTCTGGTGCCTCAAGGGGTGGCCATGGGATGTTAATAGTTTTGCCTTACAAGGCATTTGTAACAAGCTTCTTGTCTATTACTGTGGCCGCTGCAGCTGTCCCTCCTTCCCTCCTCCTTCCCCCTTCTTCTCAAAACCATCATCATTATCCTGAGCAGCAGAATTAACATTTCCAAGAACTTATTACCTTGACAGGCAATGTACTAAGCACTTTCATACATTATTCTATTTATTTGTTCATTCATCCATTTAATGAATGTTTACTGAACAGTACTTTCCAAACACTGTTCTAGACACTGACAATCAAACAGATCATTATCCCTTCTCTTAATCTAATGGGGATACAACAAAGAATATATAATGACAAACTGTGGAAAGTTCTAGGACAAAAGGATACATGGCACTATGAAAGGTGAATGATGCCATTTAATTTAATACTTCAACAGCCCTGTGAAGTTAATAAATAATATGAGCCTCCATTTTACAGGTGAGGAAACTGAAGCTCAGAGAGGTGAAGTGGCTTGCCCAAAGTCACACAGCTAGTAAGTAGACTTAGTAGAGATGCAGTTCTGTGCTGGTCAGCTTCCAAAACTCATTCCCTTAACTGCCATACTTTCCAATGTGTGAAGTGCGTATATGGCCATTAATTTTAGCCCTATACATTGGAGTTCTGGCTTTATCGCAAATGTATGGATTTGCAATTGTTTCCAATTAGTTGGGGCTGTGGGTTGGTGCATTCGTTCAAAGAGAGTGTGCACGCAAAGCAGGGGTCACGTGCTAGGCCTGTGGATGTGCAAAATGTATAAATAATAATGGCATTCCAAAAAGACTGGGATTCATTGGAGTCACCACATTTGCTTCCCATTAGCTTATGCTACTCAAATACAAACAGTGAAGCATGTGTTTACATTGCTGTGGACATGGAAAGCCAGGCCCCAAAAGCATTCCTTGCAGGTTGTATAAAGCTGAGCATCCAAATAGTTCAAAATCAGTTTTGTAAGCCCAGCTTAATAACTTTAAAATGTAACCTGGATTCCAGATATTAAAAAATGCCTAGAGAAGGTATGTAAGTAGCCAAAAGAGACAAAACCAGCTAAATCCTCAAAATATGTACCAAACCCCATATTTGCAGTCTCTATTTTGTTGCTTATCCTTTATTTTTTAAAATGCTAAAGAGCTTAAAGTCAAGAAAACTCTTAGCCATGTAGCAGCAGTAATGGAATTTTTCATTCTATCTTAACCAGCTGTCTGAAGCTTTTCAAAACAAACCCGCTCATGATGAGGTAGTTTAGTTATTTAAGACACAGTAGATGGCAAGGTTGAGAAAAACACGCAGGAGGCATCCAATGTCGTTCAATGCCCAGTGCGTCTCTCTCCCTTCCTATCCTCCCACCCAATAGTGAAAGACTTTCCCATCAAGTTATAGCTAACGCCTAGCATCTTTACCTAAAACACGTGTATTTCTTGAAGAGTTTGGACTTGGGGGTTGAAGATGTTCATTTTAATGAGGTCTCTATCTCTTAACTCAATGGCTTGGTCAAGCCATGTTCCCTCTCAGAGCTCTGGTGTCATTCCTTAATGTGAGACATAGGAATGGCAGTCTTCCCGGTTACACAAATTGGTGGAGAGGATTCAAGGATTATGTGAGAGAACATATGTTAAACCCCAGCACAGTGTGTGGCTGATAAGGTTCATATCTTTGCAATCAGGATAATTCCAAGAGGCACATTATTTATACAATATAGACAGATCAAGAGTTGCTGCTCCCATTGGCCTAATTTCAGCATATCTGATCCCCTAAGAGTAACAAGTATGTCCTTTGATCTTTGTTCTCCTGTTAACCAAGCATGAAAAGAGCTGTGGCCAGATCTCATTGTCCCATACTCTAGTGCCCTTTTGCTATCTTGGTTATGACTTTAAGAATATGAAATTTCTATATTCTAGAAAGCTTTTTTTCTCCTACACCGTATTTCTAATTTTCTTAAGTAATCATTCCAAGCTTTTCATTTCCTTTTATCTCACAACCCTGAGTACCTATTCCAAGGCTAACTTTAAATGTTTCCCTTTCTAATCAAATGAAGTCAATCACCTTTATACAAGGGTATTTTCTTTAACTACAAAGATAAAAGGTCATGATGCCCATACCTAAGTGAAAAGGAAATCATCAGATTGCATTTACTTAAAAAAATGATTTGAAGACATGTATTAAGGATTTCAATACATGTTGCTCAGATGACTCTTGTCCAAAGATGGTTTCAGAGGGTTTCAAAGATGCAGAGTAATAATGGAACAGCCTCTCTTAAAAAGTGGTCTATGGTTCACTCACAATAAGATGAGGGGGACAGGTCTAATTAGGCATGTTTGTGCCTGTAATCCTAGCTCCTCGAGAAGCTGAGGGGGGTGGATTGACTGAGCCTAGGAGTTTGAGACCAACATGGGCAACAAAGCAAGGTGCCAGCTTAAAAAATAAAAGAATGCAGATCTGTATGCTCCACCCCAGATCTACTAAATCAGAAGCTCTCTGAGTGAGTGGGGCCAGGGTGCCTGATTTTTTTTTTTTTACTTCTACCTTTTCATTTTTTATTTTCTGAAACTATAATTTGTTTTTATTTTGCCAATTTTTTACCTGAATATTACAAAGAAAGAAATGTTTAAATGGTTGCCAAGAGCACAACATCAACACTAAAATGTAAGCCATCAATATTGTTTGTACACTAAAAAAAACTTGTGTTTCTCTTAGGCATTTTTGGAGAGTTATGGCTGTACATAGACTTACTTGTTATTTAAAATTATATTAATTGTGAATATTATCTTAGATATTTTTCTTTTTCCTACAGAATACTTTTCAAGTTTAATTTGTTTTTTATTTTTAATTGACATGTCATGATTGTACATATGTATGGGATAGAGTGATATTTCCATACATATATAAAATGTGTGGTGATCAAATTAGAATAATTAGCATATTTATCACCTGAAACATTTATCATTTATTTGTGAACATTCAAAATTCTCTCTTCTAGCTTTTGGAAAATATACAATAAATTATTGTTAAACACATTCACCCTAAAGTGCTATAGAACAGGGATCCCCAACACTCAGACTGCAGACTAGTACCGTCCATGGCCCGTTAGGAACCATCTGCAAAGCAGGCGGTAAGCGGCAGGTGAGCGGATTTCCATTTTCTGTCAGATCAGTGGTGACATTGGATTCTCATAGTAGCGTGAACCCTTTTGTGAACTGCGCATGCAAGGAATCTAAGTTGTGTGCTCCTTATGAGAAGCGAATGCCTAATGAATCCCCCCAACCCTACCTCCTGTCTGCGTTAAAACTGTCATCCACAAACCTGGTCCCTGATGCCAAAACGTCGGGGACCACTACTGTAAAATATGTATTCCTCCTATTTAGCTGTAATTTTGTGTCTGTTGACCAATCTCTTCCTATGCTCCATTCCCCTACCCTTCCCAGCCTCTAATATCCACAACTCTACTCTTTACTTCTATGAACTCAATTTTTTTAGCTTACACATATAAGCGGAGAATAGGTGGCATTTATCTTTCTGTGCCTGACTTATTTCGTTTAGCATAATGTCTTCGAGAATTATCCATGTTGCCTCGAATGACAGGATTTTATTCCTTATTATGGTTGGGTAGTATTCCATTGTGTATATATACCACATTTTATTTAACTATTCATCTGAGGTAGACATTTAGGTTGATTCTATATCTTGACTACTGTGAATAACGCTGCAATAAATGTAGGGGTACAGATATCTTTTCAATATACAATTTCCTTTCCTTTGAATAAATTCCCAGTAGTAAGATTGCTGGATCATATGGTAGTTCTATTTTTAGTTTTAGTTTTGTTTGTTTGTTTGTTTGTTTGTTTTGGAGTCAGAGTCTCACTCTGTCACCCAGGCTGTAATGCAGTGATACCATCATGGCCACTGCAGCCTCCATCTGCTGGGTTCAGGCAATCCTTCCACCTCAACCTTCCAAATAGCTGGAACTACAGGTGTGCATCACCATACCTTGCTAAATTTTAAAAAAAAATTTAGAAACAAAGTCTCACCATGTAGCCAAGGCTGATTTCAATCTCCTGGGCTCAGGCAATCCTCTAGCCTTCCTAAGTGCTAGAATGACAGGTGTGAACCACCATGCCCAGCCTTTTTTACAGTTTTTTGAGAAACATCTACACTATTTTCCATAATAGCTTTACATTTATAATTTACATTTATACCAGCAGCTTATGAGTTTAGGGAGAACAACTCTTGAGTTTTTTTGTTTTGTTTCGTTTGGGGGTTTTTTTGAGTTGGAGTCTCACCCTGTCACCCAGAGTGGAGTGCGGTGGCACACTCACAGCCACCCCAGTGACAACCTGCTGGGCTCTGGCGATCCTTCCGCCTCAGCCTTCCAAGTAGCTGGAACTACAGGTGTGCACTATCACGCCCAGCTAATTTTTTAAAAATTTTATTGTAGAGATGAGGTCTCGCCAAGTTGCCCAGGCTGGTCTTGAACCCTCAGGCTCGGGCAATCCACTCACCTTGGCCTCCCAAAGTGCTAGTATTACAGGCTGAGCCGTGGAGCCTGGCCAGGGAGATCAACTTTTATTTTTTTTCTAGTTGAAGTCTCACTCTGTCACTCAGACTGGAGTGCAGTGGCACACTTCCAGCCACCGCAGCCTCGACCTGCTGGGCTCCGGCGATCCTTCCGCTTCAGCCTTCCAAGTAGCCGGAATTACAGGCACGCACTACCACGCCCGGCTGATTTTTTTATTTATTGTAGAGACGAGGTCTCACCAAGTTGCCCAGGTGGGTCTTGAACCCGTGGGCTCAGGCAGTATAACTTGCTTTGGCCTCCTAAAGTGCTGGGATTATAGACTGAGCCACCGAGCCTGGCCGAGATCAACTTTTAACAAGCGTCATAGATGACTCTTATGGAACTTAGAGACTCAGTCCCATGGTATATAAGTATGTATATACTTTTTGACCCAGTAGTCTTACTAAGGAAATAATTAAGAGTTATGTGAATGTCCCTTATGATGATATCTTTGTTTATAAAAGCAAAAGAATTAGAAACAATGTAAATATTCAATATTAGGAAGATGGTTAAGTAAATTTTGATAGATTCCTTAGTGACCATATGCATTATCACATTTAAAGCATTACATTTATCACATTTACTCATTACAACAATTCATTGAAGCAGGCATTATTTTTTTCATTTTACTGATGAAGACACTAAGATTTAGGGAGATTAAGCAGCTTGTCTGAAAATACAGATTGAATGAATGGGAAAACTAGGATTCTTACCCACATCAATCTGATTCCAAAATACAAGTTCAATTAAAAAATAAGCATTAAAAAGTGCCTACCTTTGAAAACACAAACATTATGTATCAGAGTTCAGGACTTGGGAATTGTTTCTCTTTCCTTTTACTTTTGTATGTTATGTGTGATAGCTATGTATTTAAAATATTCGATTCTAAAATAAAAATTGACTATATGTTTAGGCAACTGTGATAATCTGAGTGGCTAGAAAAGAGTTATACAGAGGGTAGTGGCTATTGAATAAAGCTGGATTATGAAGGACCTTGTGCACCCCTGCTAAGGCAATGTCCTCTATATGGAAAGCAATGCATGACACAGGTGTCAGGTTACTAGAATGACTATGGGGAGAGTGGAGTGAAATACTCAGACCTGTATTTTAATAAGATAGTTTATACTGATCATCACTATGATGAGCCTTGGCTTTTAAAAAGCTGACAGGTTAGGCCGGGTGTGGTGGCTCAAGCCTGTAATCCCAGCACTTTGGGAGGCTGAGGTGAGAGGATTACCTGAGCCCACAGGTTTGAGAACAGCCTAGGCAACTTGGCGAGACCTCGTGTCTACAATAAATCAAAAAATTAACGAGGTGTGGTAGCACGCACCTGTAGTTCTGGCTACTCGGAAGGCTGAGGCAGAAGGATCACTGGAGCCCCGCGGATCGATGCTGGGGTGTCCACGAGTGCCACTGCACTCCAGCCTGGGCAATGGAGTGAGACTTCAACTCAAAAAAAAAAAAAAAGCTGACAGGTTAGTGTCCTTTGAAAATGGCAAGCAATTTATCAAAAGCACTAGGTTCCTAAAGTTACCTGATTTTGTGTGCAAGCCCATCATATTTTTTCTCTAAAGTGAACGTTCAGTCTGAAAGACATTGTAAAGTGTAAGAGAGGAAACACAAAGGTCAATATTATGAATTGTAATTAGCTGATTTGATTTCTAGGTTGTACTAAATCCACAGTTCTTGCTGGAATTCCTCCTCTCTGACCCGTTACTCTTCTTTCAACACTCTAGAGCTTCAGTCTCTTCTTGAAGACTATTACATTAACAATAGCCTTCTAGGTTTGGATCCGTTTTATTAACGTGTTGCGGGTTGGGCTCATCAGCAGCTGTCTGTGTAAAATGGTTTAAACGTATACTGTAATCCTTCGATGCTGAAGTTATCTCCAAAATGGGAGTGTTTTAATACCTAAAGAAATAATCTCACTGGCAAAGTTTTAAAGGTTTTTTTAAAATTGCACTTTGTTTTAAACTAAGCTACCCAAGAATACTGGGAGCATTGTACACAGGTTGGAAAATGGCCTGTCAAAGATTAGTTACAGGCCGGACTTGGTGGCTCAGCCTATAATCTCAGCACTTTGGGAGGCTGAGGTGAGTGGATTGCCTGAGCCCACGGGTTCGAGACCCACCCCGGCAACTTAGTGAACCCTCATCTCTACAATAAATCAAAAATTAGCCGGGTGTGGTAGCGCATGCCTGTAGTTCCAGCTACTTTAAGGCTGAGGCTGAAGGATCGCTGGAGCCCAGCAGGTTGAGGCTGTGGTGGCCGGGAGCCTGCCACTGCACTCCAGTCTGGGCAACTGAGTGAGACTCCAACTCAAAAAAAGATGAGCTACAGGTCTTAGTCAAGGTTGTCCAAAAGAGTTTAACTATTCAAGTTCTTCTATAATTAATCTGGGCTTTGGCTTCCTTCTTTTTCATAGCATTGTGGAAGTAGCTTTTAAAGAGTTAAAGATACCATGCCACTTTATTTTACTTCATTTCAATAGCATATTTATTGAGTGCCTACTGTGTGCCAGACATTGCTTTAAATGCTGTAGGGTTCAAATATAAGCAAGGTGCAACCCCTGGGCAGTTCACAATCTGGTGGTGGAAAGAAGTCATATGTGCAAATATATCATGGCAGATTGTATACAGAAAGTGATATTTAGGAGGTATAGATAAAGTGAGCAGTGGTAGAAGAGGGAAAGGAAACTATACTGACCATCTATCTACCAGGAAGACTGTATTAAAAACAAGGCCAACTGGGGGTGGTGGCCCAAGCCTATAATCCCAGCACTTTGGGAGACCGAGGCAAGAGGATTGCCTGAGCCTGCGGGTTCAAGACCAGCCTGGGCAACATGGTGAGACCTCGTCTCTACAATAAATCAAAAAATTAACTGTGCGTGGTAGCGCGTGCTTGTAGTTCCGGCTATTTGGAAGGCTGAAGTGGAAGAATCGCCGGAGCCCAGCAGGTTGATGCTTGAGTGGCCATGAGCATGCCACTGCACTCCAGCCTGGGCGACAGAGTGAGACTCCAATTAAAACAAAAAACAAAAAACAAGGCCTTTGAACTTGTCTTGAAACTATGGAGGTTTTTCAGAGAAAGAAATGAAGAACAGTTCATGGTACATTCTCAATGTTTATTGAAGTTGTTAATGAAAGACTCAGATGCAAGATGTGCTTGAGAAATATCAAGTTTACTAATCTTTACCTAAACACAAATTACCCTTATCTGGAAAAATTTAATTCAAGTATACCACAGCATACACAAAAAATGCATTCTTGAAATTTTACATTGAAATTCCCATGTCAAAAGCAATTTTCCGTAAGAAATCATGGCAAAGGAGGGGACTGGGAGTTTTGATTAAACTGAAGTGATGTTATAGGCTAGATTAGCAGTTCTTAAAGTATGGTTTAGGAACCTTGGGTGTCCATAACCTCCAGGGAGCTACAAGGTCAAAGCTAGTTGCACAACAGTATTAAGATGTAATTTTTCTTTTTCACTGTGTTGATATTTGCACCAATGATGCAAAAGCAATGGCAAGTACAACTGTTGGTGCTGCTGTATGAATAAAGGCATTGGCACCAAAATGTATTCTGTAGTCATTGTATTTTTCACTGGCATACACTTGCAGAAAAATAAAGGGTAGTGGTACTTAAGGATATCATTGCTGAAACTGTAAAATGTTGTTAATGTTATTAAACCTCACTTTTGCATTTTTTTTTTTTACCATTTTGTGTTATAAAATGTGAAGTACACTTTATCTGGTAAACTATGTCAATGTGTATCTCAAGAAAAAGCACTTGTGAGATTATTTGAGCTCTGAGTTAAACTAGCTTTTATTTTTCATCTTTACTTGAGAGAGTGACTGACAAATTATGGTTATACAAACTTGAATATTTGCTAGACATTTTCTTGGAAAGGAACAAAGAGAGCCTGTCAGTTCAAGGAAAACAACTGGCAATATTTACTGCCAATGTTAAAATTCAAGCATTCAATGGGAAACTAAAATTTTGGAAATTTGTATCTGCCGCCGTGAGCTTGGGAGCTTCCCAATACTTAGAATTTTTTCTGATGCGATTGGAGGTGATATTAACAAATGTGATACTTTCAATATCATATAATGAAAGGTGTTGACATATGAAAAACCTGCATAGCTCAGTGAGCCAATATTTTACAGATGACCTATGCATGATGATACAAAATGAATGAAAGGCACTGTTTAAAGTTCCAAACATACCAGTGGATTTTAATGTAACAGGGCATGAAATGTTTATTTGTATGGTTTCATATTCCAAATTGTAACTACTTGTTGAGTTTTTATGTAGTATCAAAGTAATATATATACAATTATCTGAAAAGCCTACTAAAATATTCCTTGCTTTTCCCACCACATATCTGTGGGAAGCTATATTTTCTGCATATGTTTCAGAACAACATATCACAACAGATTGAATGGAAATGCAGCTATGATAATCCAGCTCTTATATTATCCAGACATTAAAGAGATTTACAAAAATGTTAAACAAGCCGGGCTCGGTGGCTCAGCCTGTAATCCCGCGCCTTTGGGAGGCTGAGGTGAGTGGATTGCCTGAGCCCGCGGGTTCGAGACCCGCCTGGGCAGCGAGACCTCATCTCTACAATAAATCAAAAAATCAGCCGGGCGTGGTAGCGCATGCCTGTAGTTCCAGCTACTCAGAAGGCTGAGGCGGAAGGATCGCCGGAGCCCAGCAGGCGAGGTTGCGGTGGCCGGAAGCGGCCACTGCACTCCAGTCTGGGCGACAGAGTGAGACTCCAACTCAAAAAAAAAAAAAAAAAAATGTTAAACAGTATCACTTTTCCCTACTAATTATCCTATGTCTGATAAAATATGTATATTTTTCATTTAAAAATGTTTATATTATATCATGGTTTCATTTTTGTTATGTTTACATGAGTTGCTAAATATTTTTTAAATTTTTCAGTTACAGTTTCTAAGATAACAAATGTTGGTTGTTAAAATTTATATTAACAAGAGTTTTCTGGGGTTCTCAGTAAAAGTATAAATGGGTCCTGAGACCAAAACGTTTGAGAAACACTAGTGTAGCTCATCTTAGCCTGTATTTCTCTATTAAAAACTTAGATGTACAGGACGAGTGGCAGAGGATGTGGGAGGGTGTGAGAGTAGAAGCGCTAACACGGCAGGGTGCTGGAGTGGGAGATAGTTGGTGAGTTGGCTTCTCTAACACTTTTAGAGGTTGCTGGCCAGGAAAAACTTGTTGGGGGCTTTTCTTTCTTGGCTTAAAAGAATTAAAATAACCACCTGCAGAGTAGCATTTCTTTGTTATGCAGCTTTTTATAAGTAGGTCTTGGTGTAACAACTAAATCACAGGTGGAGACTATAAAAGTATACTTCACCATGACAATAAGCACAGAGACGATGGAAGCCACAGAAACCAAGATGTGCCTCTGTTTGCAGCAATTTTTTTTTCTGGTTATCTCTTCCACAATCACGAAAATCTCAGTTGCTATACATCCAGCATCTTTTGTTGGTTGTCATTTAAAAGTAGGGGGTGGAACTGAGATTTAAGATGAGAAATGGATGATGAAGCAGAAGCCAGAGGAAAAACAGAGGGTATTCAAATGAACCTTTAAGCTGGGCTCGGTGGCTCAGTCTGTAATCCTGTGCTTTGGGAGGCCGAGGTGAGTGAATTGCCTGAGCCTGAGGGTTCGAGACCTGCCTGGGCAACTTGGCAAGACCTCATCTCTACAATAAATAATAATAATAAAAAAATTAGTCGGGCGTGGTAGTGTGCGCCTGTAGTTCCAGCTCCTTGGAAGGCTGAGGCGGAAGGATCACTGGAGCCCAGCAGGTCGAGGCTGCGGTAGCCGGGAGCAGCCACTGCACTCCAGTCTGGGCGACTGAGTGAGACTCCAACTCAAAAAAATAAAAACAAAAGTAAAAAAATAAAATAAAATGAAGCTTTGGAGAGAGATGGTAAGAAAAAGTTGCCCCCAGGGATAATTCATGCTGTAGGCTGGATCTCTGGATCAGTGGAGAGACTTTTGGGAGGTGGGAGTGCCATAGAATTAGGTAGGCATTGACCATATGACTGAAAAGCCAGACACTGAAGAGCAAAATAAACATGCTGTTTAGTTAACATATTGTCTACAATAAAGCAAAATGAATTTTAAAGCGTCTTACTGGAATTGTGGGAGAGGGAAATATTTAACAATTTTTCTAGTGATCAAGGCATCTGTCATGATGATTAATTATAGGTACAGTACTCATTTAAAATGTGTATAGAAGCCGGGTTCCATGGTTCAGCCTGTAATCCCACGCCTTTGGGAGGCTGAGGTGAGTGGATTGCCTGAGCCCGC
>NW_007247395.1:228655-231167 GCF_000164805.1 Carlito syrichta
TCCAAGTAGCCAGAATTATAGACATACGCTACCACGCCCGGCTGATTTTTTGATTTATTATAGAGATGAGGTCTCGCTTGCCCAGGCGGGTCTCGAACCCGCGGGCTCAGGCAATCCACTCACCTCAGCCTCCCAAAGGCGCGGGATTACAGGCTGAGCCACCGAGCCCGGCTCATTTGCTGTTTTAATTTAGTGACTTTAAATATGGTTATAGGGAGCCTCCATAGGGATCTTTCAGATTTTGGTGTCCTCCTAGCTTTGTCTATCATGTCTAAAGTTCCCTATCAGTGAGTTCTCCTACCATGGAGACTTTCAGAAACTTAAATACCATAGTATGAAAAGGTCTCATGCACTCTGGCTACTGTGTAATATAAGTAGAGTGAAAGAATGGAGAATTATATCAAATGCTGTGGAAAAGTCCAAAAGTGTGAAACTCTAAAGAGTATAAGTAGTTTACACGTACTTAAACTTGAAGATGATTTTTTTAAAGCTTCTGTTTAAGCCAGGTGCAGTGGTTCATGGCTAATTCCAGCACTTTGGGAGGCCAAGGTGGG
This sequence comes from Carlito syrichta, assembly GCF_000164805.1. Classification (NCBI taxonomy): domain Eukaryota; kingdom Metazoa; phylum Chordata; class Mammalia; order Primates; family Tarsiidae; genus Carlito; species Carlito syrichta. Next base: position 229,210 of record NW_007247395.1, read on the forward strand.
ATGGTTGCTTGATACCAGGAGTTCGAGACAAGACCGGGGTCTTTTGTAGCAAGACTTCACCTCTAAAAAAAAAATCAAAAACTTAGCCGGGCGTGGTGGCATGTGCCTATAGTCTCAGCTACTTGGGAACCTGAGGCAGAAGGATCTCCTGAGCCAGGAGGTTGAAGTTGTGATAAACCATATCACGCCACTATACTCCAGTCTAGACAACAAAATTTTTTTAAAAGGCTTCTGTGTAATTCATTGAGTATTTTTAAATGTCTCCTACTAACAACACACTGTCTAGACCTACATGAGAAATATGAAGAGCTGCTGCATTCCTGGTTGTTTTCTTTCAGCTCCTGAGAACCATGTCTGTGCCTAAAGGTAGAGTTCTGGATAAAAACCTGGATGAGGAAGGGCTTGAAAGTGGAGACTGTGGTGACGATGAAGACGAGTGCATCGGAGGCTCTGGTGATGGCATGATGAAAGTGAAGAATCAGCTCCGCTTCCTTGCAGGTAACTGATTCATGCTGGCTCAAATTTGGGCTAAAAGCAGCGATGCTTGGGAATTTAAAAATCAATTGAGTCTGCTTTCTACAATTGCCCTGAAATTCCTGCAATACACAATGCTATGAAGTCTTTCAGAAAACACTATACTCTAGAAAAGGGAAGTTTTCAGGTAGTCTTTCCCAGCCCCCCATCTCTGGCCCTGGGTAGATTAAAAGGGTTACTTCCTGTTTTTCATTGTCTAAAATGAACTGACCTAATCAGTTGGCTCTGTTTCCCATTGGAGATTTCCTTGGTTATTCTAAGTTATAAAAAGAAATGCAAAATAAGAAATGCAGCCCTGGGAGTCTTGTGAAAACCAATGATGAGATAACTTTCAAAGGAAGAGCCATCAACTGACCCTCTTAGAATGTCATGTCTATTTTGTTTTCTCACAAGCAGTCTCCCATAGATAGCCTATCACGTAATTGAAGAGCTACATATCAACAACAAAAGCAATAGAGAATAAAAAATAAATAATATAGGCTGCTGGGGTATAAAAGGCAAAACAACAACAAAAATTCCTTCACATTTGTATTCCATATTAAAGTACTTTCATATACATAGGTATTCTTTCGTCTTGCAGGTAACAAAACTGGGTCTCAGGGAAGAAATGAGATTTCTCTAAATGGAAGAACTGTAAATGTAACTTGGGTCCTGAGACTTCTAATGCCAAGCACTTTCCTGTGCAACGCACAGCCTTTGCCTTAAAACCCTATCGCGCATGGCCAAATGCTACATGCCTCTATTTCCCTTGCAGCTGCTTTGCTTCACTAGCTCTTCTTCCTAATCCTATCCAGAGGTCCCTTCTTAAGTCTGTCTTTTCTCTCTTCTCCAGAGAGAGCACAGATTTTATCTATTCCTCCTCTTTCAACATTTTAATGGTTTTTTTGTTGATGTTTTTCCATTGGTGTAAAAAACATCTAACATGAAATCTGTCCTCTTAATAAACTTTTTTAAGTGTACAGCACAATATTGTTAATTATATGCACATTATTGTACAACAGATCTCTAGAACTTTTTTTCCTTCTGCATGACTAAAATCTATGTTCAGGTCAGGTGTGGTTGCTCACGCCTATAATCCCAGCATTTTGGGAGGCCGAGGCAAGAGGATTACCTGAGTTCAGGGGTTCGAGACCAGCCCGGGCAACTTGGCGAGACCTCATCTCTACAATAAATCAAAAAAACAGCCAGGCGTGGTGGTGCATGCCTGTAATTCCGGATATTAGGAAGGTTGAGGTGGCAGGATTGCCGGAGCCCAGCAGTTCGAGGCTGCGGTGGCCGGGAGCATCCGACGCATTCGAGTACGGGTGACAGAGTGAGATTCCAATTCCAAAAAAAAGAATCAAAAGATGGAAATAAATAACAAAATAATAAGCATCGAAAGCAGAATTACCCAAGCAGAAGAAAGAATATCAGAGCTGAGGACC
>NW_007247395.1:231187-260384 GCF_000164805.1 Carlito syrichta
ACAATAAATCAAAAAACAGCCAGGCGTGGTGGTGCACGCCTGTAGTTCCAGCTACTTAAGAGGCTGAGGCAGAAGAATCGCATAAGCCAAGCAGGTTGAGGCTGCGGGGGCCGTGAATGTGCCACTGCACTCCAGCCTGGGTGACAGAGTGAGACTCCAACTCAGAAAAAAAAAAAAAAAAATCCATGTTCGTTGAACAGCAACTCCTTATATCCCTCTTCGCCAATTACTATTTTACTTCATGCTTCCATAAGTTTTACTACATTAGAGACATCATATAGAGTGAAATCCCACGGTATTTGTTTTTCTGTGACTGGCTTATTTCACTTTGCATAATGTTCTCAATGTTCATATATGTTGTAGCCTGTGGCGAGATTTCCTGCTTTTTTAAGGCTGGATAATATTCCATTGTATGTATGTAACACAATTTCTTTATCCATTCATCCATTGGTGAACACTTAGGTTGTTTCTACCTCTTGACTATTGTACATAATGTTACAATGAACACTCTGTAACTATTATACTACTATGGGGATAACTTACAATTCAACTGTTCTCCTAAGCTGTCATCCCACATCTCCAGCTGTTTACTAGTCATTTCTGTCTGGCTTCCCTACCCCAACTTGATGTGTCGCAAGTGAAACTTATTGACTGACGATCCCAGACCAATAGCTCTCTGAATATCTTTTTTTCTAACACCACCTACATTCTTCTAGTCACTGATGCTTAAAACCGAAGCCATCTTTGACTCTGTCTTCTCCCTTGCCCTTCACATGCAGTTGGGCCCCACATTTCTTTTGATTCTTTCTTTGTTATTTGTTCTGCTTCTGTCAATGCTATACTATTGCAATCACATTCTAAGTGGTCTTTAGGCTTCTAGGTTCAGGCAATCTTAGGTTAGCAGATTAGAGAACAAAGAATTGGGGAACCAGGCAGAAGAGTCCATCAAATTCATGTTGCACAGCTGCCAGGTTAATCTTTCTAAAATATCTCGTATCTTTCCCTAGCTCAGCTGTCCCAATTGCCTTAAGGTAAAAGTTCAGACTCCTTAGCAGAGTTCTGAGGGCCATCTATTGTAGCCTAAACTACCTTTCTGGCTTCATTTCCCACCACCAGCCCCTCAAAAACCCTCCATTTTGGTAAGCCATATTCATGCCTCATGATTCCCATACAAATATTGTTCTTATTTCTGTCTTTCTACCATTGCTCATGTTTATTTCTATATTGATACACCTCTTTTCTTCCTGCTTAAATAGTACCATCCCTTAAGGTGAAATTGAAGTATAATGCAGTGAAAAGAAAATAGATTTTGTGGTAGAGTAAACCTGTATTTGAATTCCGGCTCCACTTTTTATGAATTAGTGTGGCCTGAGACAAGTTTCTTTTTTTTTTTTGAGTTGAAATCTCACTTCGTCGCCCAGACTGGAGTGCAGTGACACGCTTCCGGCCACCGCAGCCTCAACCCGCTGGGCTCCGCAATCTTTCTGCCTTAGCCTTCTGAGTAGCCGGAATTACAGGCACACACTACCACGCCCGGCTAACCTGAGACAAGTTTCTTAGCCTCCTCTCTACGTCTCCATTCTCTCACCCATCAAATGTGAATCATAACCCCAACTTCATAGGACTACTGCAGGATTAAATTGAGGAGGAAAGTTCATAAAGCATCTAACCTAGTACCTGGCATATACTAGCATGTACTAGGTGTTCCATAATTTTTAGTTTTCCTTCATGAAATCTTTCACAACCATCTCAGTCCATAGTTACCTCTGTCCTCTGAATTACTAAAACAAATTCTGCCAGTGTTTTCAAAAAATAGCCTATGATGGCTCCCAAGGTCCATAGGGCATAAAGTGATTACTCAAAGTCTGGCATCCTATGAAACGAATGTTGAATAAACATAAAAAGTAAAAATAATAGAAGCTAATGCTCATTGGACACAGTGCCAGAATTTGGCACTCATTGTCTCATATCATTTCACAACACCACTACAAGGCAGGGATCATTACTCGTCTCACTTTACAAATGAGAAAAACTGACGCAGAAAGAGGTAGAGTGACTTACTAAAGGTCATGCAGTCACTAAGGGAAGAGTTGGGATTTAGAGCCAGGCTGTCAGGTTTCAGAGACTACTTCTTGAACAAGTCTATTCTGGCTCTTTTTTTCTCTGCTTGTTAATACAACCACAAAAAGATTGAAGTCAGTTTTGCAGTTTACTACCTGGAAAAGTTTATGATTATCTAAAGGTTGCCCAGATGATTCACCAAGATGTTGACTGGTCTCAGCACTGATTTCTGGGACACATCACTGTTCATACTTCTCCAGAAAAGTTCCTTCTTATTCTTACCTGTGCTTTCCTGCTTAGAGGCCACTTCACTATCCATTTCAAAACACTGCTTCAAAATTTCATGGCGACTTGCCTTTTAAAACAGTGTTTGGTGTGAGACCTTGTCAAACCCAGTGTTTGGTGTGAGACCTTGTCAAAAGGTTTGAAAAAAACCTTTTCTTTTTCTTTTCTTTTCTTTTCTTTTTTTAGTTGGAGTCTCACTCTGTCACCCAGACTGGAGTGCAGTGACACGCTCCCAGCCACCGCAGCCTAGATCTGCTGGGCTCAGGTGATCCTCCCACCTCAGCCTTCCAAGTAGCCAGAATTACAGATGCGTGCTACCACGCCCGGCTAATTTTTAATTTATTGTAGAGAAGAAGTCTCGCAAGTTGCCCAGGCGGGTCTTGAACCCACGGGTTCAGGCAATCCACTCACCTCGGCCTCCCAAAGTGCAGAGATTACAGGCTGAACCACCGAGTCCCGCCAAGAGCCTTTTCAAAAGCTAAATAAATTACATCCTTTTGTCCACATGCATATGTATCCTCTCAGTTCTAGTCAATTTGTTGGGTAAGATTAACCCTACATGCTTTATAAACTGTAAAACGCTATACAAATGGTGGTTAATTTAACTTACAGTAAAAAATGATACCTCGCCCCCAGTGCATTACACTTACCTAACATGTACAGTGATCCTACCAGCCTGAAGTTCTTTGGCCCCCTTTAAAATGCTTCTCAGGCTGGGTGTGGTGGCTCACAGCTATAATCCCAGCACTTTGGGAGGCCAAGACAGGAGAATTGCATAGGCCCAGAAGTTCGAGACCAGCCTAGGCAACATAACAAGATCCTATCTCTACAAAAAAGAAAATGTTTTAAAAATTAGCTGGGCATGGTGGTATGCACCTGTAGTCCCAGCTATTTAAAAGGCTAAGGCAGAAGGATCACCTGAGCCCAGGGGATTGAGGCTGCAGTGAGCCATGATCATGCCACTGCACTCCAGCCTGGGTGACAGAGTGAGACCTTGACTCAACAAAATAAAATAAAATGCTTCTCGTGGAAAGATGACTTGTTGCCAATCTGCCAGGCTCATGGCACAATAGTTATTTAGAATGACAGGCTATGCATTTTGGTCTGCTATTACACAATTTTACCTAAAATTTGGGTAGATGCCATCTGGTCCTGGTGATTCAATATCCATTTATTTAGTCAACCTGACTTTAAACACCATGCACATTTACCACCATTTCATTTAGTACTCCAGATTGCCTTCACCAAAAGACAACTTGGAAATAAAAAGTATGACTCAGAATATGTTCAGACTCCCTTGTATCTCTCTTCTGTCCCTGAACAAAACTTTTACAACATGACCAGCAAATGGTCCTATTGGCTGACTTCCCTGGTTACTTCTCTTCTTTTGATGCAGTGGATGAAGTGCAGGACACTCAGGTTCTATTCCTGGCTTTACTTCTAACTCCCATGTGTCCTAAGGCAAGCCCCTTCTACTTTTTAAAATTCAGTCTCTCCATTTGTAAAATAGAGAGAATGCCCAGATAATTCTTGCAGGGCATTCTAGAGCCAGCAATCTGTGATTACATTTATTTCTTTGGCTTTGATTCCTGGCAAGGTGCTTATCAGAGTCTTTTGGGGACATCTTCTTTTAAGTTTCATCTGACCTTAAAGGTTCTCTGATCTTTTCTCCTGAGCTGTATTTCCAGATAGAAATGATCTCATTTTCCCTACTCTAAACCTTTTGACTTTTTCAGTGTGGCAAGCCAGGCTTCTCCCTGGCTGCCCACACATGGTCCTCACACACTTGTGCATCAGGAAGCTAATAAGTAGTTTTTAGCAGTTTCCAGCCTTTCTGGGGTATATTCTTTATAAAATTCTTCATCTCAAAGTTCCCTATGTGCTCTCTTTTTCTATAACTCTCATTCCTCAATTTAACATAGAATCCTTAGGATTTTTCCCTTCTTTCTGATTGTTGAATGTAATTGTTGGTGAGATGACCATTACATTATATCTTAACCATGATTACATCTTGACCTGTTCCTTTCACTTCTCAGATCCAAGAGTAATACATTTCCCTTTTGGTGGGTATCTTAGTCTGGTTGTGCTACTGTAACAAAATACCTTAGACTGGGTAATTTATAAATAATAGAAAATTATTTCTCACAGTTCTGGTGGCTGGGAAGTCCAAGATCAAGGTACCGGTATTTGGTGTCTGGTGAATTCCTTCTTGCTGCAACCTTGCAAGGCAGAAGGGGGCGAATGCTGTATTCTCATGTGGTAAAAGAGATGGAAGGGCGAAAAGAGGCCTGCCTAATTCTCTCCAGCCCTTTTTGACAAGAGACTAATCCCATCTATGACAGCAGAGCCTCCATGGCCTAATAACTTCCTAAAGGTCCCACTTCTTTTTTTTAATTCAATTTAATTTAATTTTAAAGGTGTGGGGTACAAGTCAGGATTTCGTACATAAGTCATTCAGGTATAGGTGAAGTTTTGGGCCTCACTTCTTAATACTGCTGTGTTGGGAATTGAGTTTCAACATGAATTTTGGAGGAACACAAGCATTCAAACCATAGCAGTTGGGTAACTTCTCTCTTAGCCTGCTTCTCATCTAAAAAATGAAAGTAAGTAAAGTTCCTATTTCATAGCACTGTGGGGATTATTAAAATACTTACTATGAAAGTTACTGGTCTATTGCTGCTGACTATGAGAGGTCAAAGAGTCTATAAATGTAGATTAAGATTGTCTTGGGCCAGGCTCGGTGGCTCAGCCTATAATCCCATGCCTTTGGGAGGCTGAGGTGAGTGGATTGCCTGAGCCCGCGGGTTCGAGACCCGCCTGGGCAATGAGACCTCATCTCTACAATAAATCAAAAAATCAGCCGGGCGTGGTAGCGTGCGCCTATAATTCCGGTTACTCGGAAGGCTGAGGCGAAAGGATCACCAGAGCCCAGCAGGTCGAGGCTGCGGTGGCCGGGAGCGGCAACTGCACTCCAGTCTGGGTGACAGAGTGAGACTCCAACTCAAAAAAAAAAAAGATTGTCTTGGGTTTGTTTGCTTGTTTGGGATCCATGAAAGGCAACTGAAACCAGGTAACCAACATTCAGCAATACCTCCTTAACCTTTGCTACTCCAAGTGGGATCCATAGGCTAGCAGCATTTATATCATCTGGAAGTTTGTTAGAAATGCAGAATCTCAAGACCCACCTCAAGACCTATTAAATCAGAAGACCATGTTAGCAAAATCTCTAGATGATTTGTTTGCAGCCCTTACAACCTTCAAATGGGATACTTGTGGCTTTCAGGTTTAATACTTTAAGCATCCAAGAAGCCACTAATCTGCCCAGCAGAGAGCTTCAAGACCTAGTCATTCATGTGATTGATTTGGACACTAGATTTCTAGCTCTAGCAGTGGGTTCCTGGGCAAGTTACTTAGCTGCTCTGAGTCTCAGTCTTCCCAGATATAAAACGGGCACAGTCACCCTTGCTTTGACTACATCAATAAGTTATTGTGAAAATCAAATGTGATAGTGAGTGTGAAAGTGCTTCTTAACCTGATAAGCTCTACAAGTATTTAAAACAATCAGAAGATAATTATTATTATTCCAAAATCTCTGGAAGTTCTTTGGCATTCTTAAGATCCCTAGTTCATGTATTTTCTGCAAAGATTGAATTTGGCCCATAAGTCTGAACACCCATGTACCAATCTCCTCCAAAAACAGGTCTTCCTCAGTGATGGACCTGATGCAATAATCTCTGGTTTTGCTGGGCTGCCATCAACAGTGTTCCCAGTTAATGGCTTTCTGAAAACTCTTTTTGTAAGCTGTTTGGGAAGCTGGCAACCCCCAGTGCCTTGACTGCTCTGATCCATGAGACCATGAGAAACTTTGCAAGCTCTGGCCAGGTGGCCCTGGCTAAAAGTGATGATTAAGCATCTTAAGCATCTGCCCCCTTTCCACCAATCCCTACTCTTTTATTTATTTATTTATTTATTTATTTATTTTTGAGGTGGAGCCTCACTCTGTCGCCCAGGCTGGAGTGCAATGGCACTCTCACGGCCACCACAACCTCAACCTGCTGGGCTTAGATGATCCCTCCGCCTCAGCCTTCAGGCACGCTCCACCACGCCTGGCTAGTTTTTTTTTTTTTTTGAGTTGGAGTCTCATTCTGTCGCCCAGACTGGAGTGCAGTGGCCGCTCCCGGCCACCGCAGCCTCGACCTGCTGGGCTCAGGCGATCCTTCCACCTCAGCCTTCCGAGTAGCCGGAATTACAGGCATGCGCTACCACGCCCGGCTGATTTTTTGATTTATTGTAGAGATGAGGTCTCGCTGCCCAGGCGGGTCTCGAACCCGCGGGCTCAGGCAATTCACTCACCTCAGCCTCCCAAAGGCGCGGGATTACAGGCTGAGCCACCGAGCCCGGCTTAGTTTTTTTATTTATTGTAGAAATGAAGTCTCACTACATGGCCCAGGCTGGTTTCGAACCCATGGGCTCAGACAATCCTCTCACCTCAGCCTCCCAAAGTGCTGGGATTATAGGTGTGAGCCACGGCACCTGGCCAAGTCCCCACTCTTACCCACACAGAAACACATACGTACACGTATGCATGCACACACATGCGTGCGTGTACGCACACACACACACGCACACACCTGCTGTTGGAAACACAAATGGTACATACACAAAGCAACTCCCAACAAGAAAAACCTGTCTCAGAGGCATCTGCATTACCGTTCCCCTACCTCTTGTCTTCCTTGGATCGGTTCTTGCTCTGGCTTACACTACTCTGTGGGTACAGCCAGGACATTCCGGTAAAACGAATGTCTTTATAACTGCAAGTCTCAGTACAGAAAGATAATCTTGTTTCAAGCTAAACTAGAGACAGGACAAAATGATCATGGATACTACAAAAGTCCATTTCTTTGAATGAGGCAAGTAGAAACAGGGGAAGACACAAACATTTCTCATTGCTATATGGGAGTAAAGGGAGGTTGAGCTGATTAGTTGTGGGCTGGGAAGCAGAATCCATGAAACACATCTTGGGCTTAGGCCTTGAACCAGTATGAAAAGCAAATGGCTGGGGTTTGTTTGTTTGTTTGTGTGTTTTTCCCCGTGTGATTGTTTAAAAAAAAAAAAACACCAGCAAAGTGGCATTGGTAGATAAATATTTCTTGTGGAAATGATTGCCCTCAAGAAACTTTTAGTTTCTCAGATGTGTGTGAGAACTGCAAGGAGAAAACCTGCCAGTTGTTCCTTGGCTAGGAATGACTGGTCCATTTTGCCATTCTTCTGTGTCATTTCCAAGTGCTATGGGGGAAAGCAGTGGTTAGCCCCTAGCGGGTCACCACTTCCTAGCAGTAGTGTGGAGGAAGCCATTAAGATTTCATAACTGTGGGCCCCATGAATCGCTGTACCACATATTCTTTCTCCACAGTTACTTTACAATCTGAAAGCAAAATAACAATGATTTCAAATAACATAGCAGTTAGGTAATAATTTTTAAAATCAATGATTTTTCTTATTCTTTTTTTGTTGTTGTTTAACTGGATCAAGTATAACCCTACACTTTACTCTTAACAAGCCTGTGCAGCCAAGAGAGGTAAAGGACACTTCAGTGGCTTTAATGGTCCTACTAAATTGTCAAGTCAAACCTTCATAAATGTGGGCTGGTAGTCACTTTGTATGAATATATTAATTAGTCTGGTGGAAAGGGTAAAACCAATGGAGGGACTTTATGATAGGCCTTTTATCATGGGTGACATCTGCAAAATATTAATGTTGCTTTCTGAAGAATAAGTAGAAAGCTTGTAGTAGAATGAAATATCCTGGGAATTTTTTATGGGAAAGTTGTCGAGTCCTATGTAGAACTCAAAATACATTAGCTACAGTAATATATCTATTTATACTGCCCTGTTGGTAACAAGTTCAGGAATAAATTATGACAGTTTTCCAGAAATGTGTTCTATAGTTTGAACAACCCATTTCTACATTTTTTGCACTCTTTAGAAACCCATCATTCAGATCCTTGACACTTAAGTTGAAGGTTTCTTCCCACTAAGTAAACCACTCCTGGAACTCTCAGGCAAGATCTTGTAGTCACTTCTTCCAAACTTATTTCTTAGGATATTAGTCCCTCAAACATGTGACCTCAGTGTAAGGAGACCCCATGTCAACCCCTGGGAGGTAGATTCCATCTGTTGGACAAATGGGGTGCCCTTTTACCCTTAAACTGTTGACATTTGAGACTTAAAGGAAAGGGCATTATATCTACAGAATCAAACAAACTGGGTCCCATTTCTGTTTCTGTCACTTCCCAGTGCTGTGGACCTGGAAAAGTTATTCAGCTCCTCTGAACCTCAGTTTCCTCATTTGCAAAAATGATGACAAAATATTTCCTGACCTGTCTGCCTCACGAGTTGTTGAATGAAACACTTGTGATAATAGATATAAACATACAAGGGGGGGACCCATAGAAAACTGGAATTATTTTCTGGAGGGCAGATGCCTTGTAGTACAGGCTTCCTCCACTAGGTAAATGTCCTAGGAACTATCCACATCAGTGTATCAGCTAGTGTTGTTGAGAGAGGCTGCATTTGGACTCAATGAATTTTTTTTTTTTTTTGGAGATTCTTTCAGTGCATTTGCCCATTTCATGATGGGTGATTTATGAGCACACATGCCCATGCCACGCCTAGTGTTCAGCAGTTTTTGACCAAAAATGGCATGCTACCTGTGTCCCATCCTCTTCATTCACCTGATCTCACCCTGAGCAACTTTTTTTGTTGTTTGTTTCCCCGGATGAAAAAAGTTCTCAGAGGGAAACATTTAGGCAGTATGGAAGAGGTAAAACAAAAAAACAGCAGAAGCACTAAAAGACATCAAAATTGACAAGTTCAAAAACTTTTGAGCAGTGGAAAAAGTGTCTCAATAGATATATTGTATCAGACAAAGAGCACTTTGAAAGTGACTGAAGTTTAAACATGTAAGAAAAATACACAATTTTTTATAAATAGATTCTGGATTTTGGGGGTTCCCTCTTATACTTTATTAACTCTAAAACAGCATGCCCATTTAGGGTAATATTATTAATATTGTTTCATATCATTGGGTTATAATTTAGCTTAGTTTTATTCACCAAAAACCTCCAGCTAAATTTATGGATTAAGTCCCAAATGTTCTGGCCAACAATTTTCATTAATAATGTTTTACTCTTATATAGAGTTGGTAGGAATGTAAAACTAGTAAAGCCACTATAAAGAACAGTATAAAGAAACCTGAGCCGGGCTCGGTGGCTCAGCCTGTAATTCCACGCCTTTGGTAGGCTGAGGTGAGTGGATTGCCTGAGCTCGCAGGTTCGAGACCCACCTGGGCAGGCGAGACCTCATCTCTACAATAAATCAAAAAATCAGCCGGGCGTGGTAGCGTGCACCTGTAATTCTGGCTACTGGGAAGGCTGAGGCAGAAGGATCGCTGGAGCCCAGCAGGTCGAGGCTGTGGTGGCCGGGAGCGGCCACTGCACTCCAATCTGGGCGACAGAGTGAGACTCCAACTCAAAAAAAAAAAAAAAAGAATCCTGAAAAAACTAAAAATAGAACTACCATATGATTCAGCAATCCCATTACTGGGCATTTATCCAAAGGAAAGAAAATCAGTATATCAAAGAGACAACTGCATCCCCATGTTTATTGCAACACTGTTTACAGTAGCCAAGATATGGAATCAACCTTGGTGTCCAAAGACAGATGAATGGATAAAGAAAATGTGGTGTATATATACATAATGGAATATTATTCAGTCATTAAAAAAAGAATGAAATCCTGTGATTCTAGGCAACATGAATGGAACTGGAGGACATTAAGTATAAGAAGCCAGGAACAGAAACTCACATACTACATGTTCTCACACACATGTGAAAGCTAAAAAAAAAAGTTGATCTCATAGAAGTAAAAAGCGAAACAGAGGATACTAGAGGCTGGGAAGTGTAGGGAGATATGGGTGATAGGGAGAGATTTGTGTGGTTTTTTTGTTTGTTTGTTTGTTTTTGTTTTGTTCTTTTGCTCACAGTCGCTGCAACCTCGACCTGCTAGGCTCAGGTGATCCTTCTGCCTCAACCTTCCAAGTAACTGGAACCTCTAGGATGTGCCAATGCACAGCTAATTTTTTGACTTATTGTAGAGACAAGGTCTCTCCAAGTTGCCCAGGCTGGTCTTGAACCCCAATCCTCTCGCCTCAGCCTCCCAAAGTGCTGGGATTACAGGTTTGAGCCACCATGCCCGGCCAGAGATTTTTTAAAGGATACAAAATTTCAGCTAGATAAGAAGTTCTAACGTCCTATGCTGTAGGATGATTATAGTTAGTGATAGCATATAGTTTAAAATAGCTACATAGAAGATATTGAATGCTCCCAGCACAAAGAAATAATAAATGTTGGAGATGATGGGTATGCTAATTACCCTGATATGATCATTATACATTACATGTATCAAAACATCACTATGTACCCCATAAATATGTACAATTATTACATGTTAATTTAAAATAAATTAAGAAGAGATCTTTGTAAAACAATAAATGTGTTCCCTCATCTCCATCCCCAAATGTGGCTTTTTCAATTATTCGTTAACTTGTTTTTAGCCGAGAGTGTTCTGAAGTGAGAAGGTATTTAAACAATGACAAATATGTCTGCTGAGTTGTGCAGATAACCATATAGTCACAACAGTAGTAGTCGTCTACATCTTGAAAAAATCACAGCTAGTTATGTTTTGTTTTCTTTGGTGCTAGTGGGGTGGTAAGGGCAGGGGTGGACAACGAGTTGGGGAGGGTCAAGAAAGGGCCCCTGATTTTTCCCATTCTTTCTTGCTCTGAGCTACAAGCAATCTGCTTTCATGTCCTGATCTTTTCTTTTAGAGATCAAATGCCATAGGGAAGCTGAAGGAAGCAAAGCTCACAATAATAGCACTTTTCACACAGATACAGACCAGGTGGTTCTTGCTAATCAATTGACAAAACAGCCAATCCCAGCTCACCCTAGAGCTTTGTGAAGCTCTCAGGGCTCACAAAGAGGGACTTAGATGTGAGCTCTAACAGCAATATTACCTGCCAATTAAGTGAACATACCAAGAAAGGGGCCTCCTCCATGCCTTAGTGCTGACTAGAGAATTACTACAGGTAAGCTGGTGATAGAAAAGAGTCAGAAAAGGTAAAAACTTTTCATAAAGTTACCATAACTGGAGCTACCTTCAAGAGTTTGTTTCTTATTATTTAGGAGGAGATATTCTGAGATTTGCTTTCTGCTGCACTGTATTACTCTCCTGTCTGAGTCATTAGGTTATAAGGCTTTTGTTAAGGTTCATGCGGTAAGAGTTACACTTGCTGTTGGGCTTTATGCATAACTCTCTAAGAATTGGGTGCATAGCCGGGCTTGGTGGCTCAGCCCGTAATCCTGCGCCTTTGGGAGGCTGAGGTGAGTGGATTGCCTGTGCCCGCGGGTCTCGCCTAGGCAGCGAGACCTCATCTCTACAATAAATCAAAAAATCAGCCGGGCATGGTAGCGCATGCCTGTAATTCCGGTTACTCGGAAGGCTGAGGCGGAAAGATCACCGGAGCCCAGCAGGTCGAGGCTGCGGTGGCCGGGAGCAGCCACTGCACTCCAGTCTGGGTGAGAGTGAGACTCCAACTCAAAAAAAAAAAAAAAAAAAAGAATTGGGTGCATATTAGGGATACTGTGATTGAGTTAAGGCCATTGTATTATATTTTATAATCAATCTTTAAATTAAGAGGAGACTGTTGAATGGATGAATTTGGCTAAATGGTGCAATTTCTTTTCTCTGGATAGATGCCATGTTGGCCAGTTTAGTAACAGCCTCAACTAAAATATGGTAATTTTTAATAGAATATGGATAGAAAGGAAAGAGATAAAGAGGTTCAATGTTCAACAGGTGGGAAAGTAGAGAAGGAACAGCAAGAAAGTGGCAAGCCCAAAGCCTCTAGTTGAGCTACCAAACGGATGTGAAACAATTCCTGTAGGGAAACATCCCCAAGGGATCTGAGAGAGCAGACTTATGTACTATCAAATGGGAAGTGCTCCCCCACAAGAAGAAATATTATAGCAGAAGGAGAGAGAGATGGAGATGTCTAATTAAGCCTGTGCTGTGGTCTGAAGTGCCCATGATAAACAATAATCTCTTAGGGGAACCAAGAGAAGCCTAGTGTAACAAGAAATTGTGAGCCTGCAGAGCAAAACAGAAGCTGAAAATGTTTACTGTGTACAGTCCTAGTGGCTGCAGGTGAAGATCAGAAGTGAAGCCAGAACTGAGGTCCTGCTCTGAGAGGAGGAGGGTATGTGGAACCATTGGGGGATTTGCAATCACTGACCTTCCATAAAGGCTCTTAAACTATGCACGCACATGCACATGTGCAAGCACACACACACTGCACTTCCAAATCTCTGCAATTCCAGACAACACTACTTGTAGCTTTTGCTAATACGGCAAAAAGAACAGAGATTCAGCCATCACCTCTCTTCTTTGTCTGTGTCAGGTCCAAGGAGATTACTCATTTGCGTTGGTAGGAACTAAGTTACTGGCAAGTTTGTACACGGTTAGTTTTTCTGAGAGGAAAACTTGGTATAGAGCCTGCCTATGTACACATCTGTTTAATGATCTTGCAAAATGATCCCTGGCACTTATGAGCCTTATCATTTCCAAATATACTTGCTGATTTTTAAAAACTGTCTTTGGTCTTTTTTAAAAGCAATTCTAATGTGTATGGCTGATGGTAAATAAGTCTTTCAGGTGAGAACAGGAATGTCAGCACAGACAGAATCTCTTAATTTGTAGTTCATTGGTGGACTGAAGCAGCAATATAATTACCAAATAAATAAAAATGGAGTTGAGGCTATTCTACAAATTCAGGTGTCTGAAGGCAGTCTATATAAGAGCACAAAGAAATCTCATTAGCACCTTCAGGATGGGTTTCAGAGTAAAGTGTTTTTCCCAATTAACAGTGAGCTCCTGGGAGAGTTGAAAGCAATACTTTTTTATCTTATACATACACATCCTGGCTCTCAGTCACCAATGCTACTTTCCTCCCAGTAACTTACCAGTAACTGTCACTTAGTAGGTGTTCAATAAATAGTTCAGATATCTAAGTGCAATGTTAACTTTTCACATTTGCTTCTTTTGTCCCATATTCGGTAGGGTAATGGTATGCTTCACTCTCACTGCCTCTTAAAAAAACTTCCCCAAAGTACCCTTTAACTTCTAGCAGCTGAAATTGGAAGCAAAGCGATATGAGATCCCCTTGCAGTCAACACAAAAGAAGGGGCTCAGTTGAGTAGGGGAGGTCATACCATCTGAGACATCGGGTGTCTGGAACCTGGAGTAGATCTTTGGGAGAGGGAACCAGACAGTGAAGACTATGCACACAGGGACAGCAGGAGGACAGAGAAAAGAAATCACAATGTTCAGTCTACACAACAGAAGAATTAGAGAGATATGTATGTTGGCTTCTAATAGCTTGAGGTCTTCAGGCAGACACTGTGGCTCAAGCCTGTAATCCCAGCATTTTGAAAGGCCGAGGCGAGAGGATTGCCTGAGATCAGGGGTTTGAGACCAGCCTGGGCAACTTGGCAAGACCTCATCTCTACAATAAATAAAAAAAAATTAGCCGAGCATGGAAGCGTGCACCTGTAGTTCCAGCTTCTTGGAAGGTTGAAGTGGAAGAATCGCCTGAGCCCAGCAAGTCGAGGATGCAGTGGCCATGAGCATGCCATTGCCCTCCAGCCTAGGCGACAGAGTGAGACTCCAACTTAAAAAAAAAATAGTTGCAGGTCTTACATATGAAAGATAGATCTAAAGCCAATGCATGACACTTACAAGGAGACATTCTTTTGCCTGACAGAAGGATGGATCTTCTATCTCTTTGAGCTATTTCTCAATGGAATGGATCACTCCAAGAAACATTCAGCATCCTGACTCTGAAGGTATTTGACTAGAGATTAAATAAACATTTATAAGAAAGATTGGCTGTATGGGGGTGGGATGTCAGAGAATAGATAGGTACCTACATCATGGGCTCTTGACTTCCAAAATCCTGAATAACTCTGAGGGTCTATAATTTTATGATGCAGATGTGTATACAGAACAAAAGAGAACCAAGAACCACTGAAGCAATTTTTCAGGCTGGGAGAGGGAAAGAGGAATACAGAAGAGAAACTCTCTGGTTTGTATATGTGTGCACATGTCACCAATTATGATTTTCTGTAACTATTTTTTTGAGCAAACGGATCCTTAGGAATGGCAGAGACTTTTCCAGGGAGCAATTCTTTTCAACATCTTCTGGCACTCACAGCCTCCACATTTGTATTGCTACTACAAGAATCTAGTTCTCATTTCTCTCCGATTATTTTCAGGTTCATGGCCTTCCTGCCCCCGTGTTAGAAAAGCAAACCTGGGATAGAGGCCCTCCCCCAGCTAAAATTGGTTAGCTCTAATGGCTGAATTGTTGATACCAACATTGTCTAGTTCACACCCATCTCCTGTACCACCTTCTCCCTTCTGGTTCTGACCAAACAGAATGGACCAGTGTATCTCAAGTTATCTATGAGGAAGGATCTGGAGTTTTTTTGCTGTTGTTGTTCCTCCCAAATCTGTCATGTACTAATACCTTTGTAGAATATAATAAAAATAAATTACTAGAAAAAGGAAATGACAAAAAGGCCTACAAAATACAAGCCACAGTCTTTAATTATGAGATTCAATAGACCTAAAAATCTCTGTCAAATTCCTACAAAAAGCTGGGCTCGGTGGCTCAGCCTATAATCCTACGCCTTTGGGGGGGCTGAAGTGAGTGGATTGCCTGAGCCCGCGGGTTCGAGACCCGCCTAGGCAACGAGACCTCATCTCTACAATAAATCAAAAAATCAGCCGGGTGTGGTAGCGCATGCCTGTAATTCCGGCTACTCGAAAGGCTGAGGCGGAAGGATTGCCAGAGCCCAGCAGGTCGAGGCTGCGGTGGCCGGGAGCGGCCACTGCACTCCAGTCTGGGCAACAGAGTGAGACTCCAACTAAAAAAAAAAAAAAATTTCCTACAAAAGTTTTTAAGTGCTTACTTTCAATTTCTGTACTTATCTCCTTGCAGAGTGGCAATAAATAGCAGAGCAGTAGAACACACTGTGAGTAGGAAGGTGTAGCCTGGTCTGTATATCTCTGCCTTGTATCCTTCCTCACCTTGGATCAAAAGCAGTCTAAATGAGGTGAGGGCAGTGGACACTGGTGCTGGCTTGCACCAGTCACAAGAGCCAACTGTTAAATTTTCAGAATTTTTGTGAGCCAGTTATTACTACAGCCATTATTAAAAATTAAATTTTATTTTAAAATGAAGGTACTGTATAAATAAATATAAATAAATTTTAAAAAGATAACACTCAAAACTCATCACATCCTAATTATGTATTACATTTTACAATTATTATGCTTTTGCCGAGTGTGGTGGCCCACCCCTGCAATCCCAACACTTTGGAAGGCAGAGGCAAGAGGACTGCCTTAGCCCAGGGGTTTGAGACCAGCCTGAGCAACTTGGCGAGACCTCATCTCTGCAATAAGTCAAAAAATTAGCCAGGTGTGGTGGTGTACACCTGTAGTCCCAGCTACTTGGAAGACTGAAGTGGAAGGATTACCTGAGCCGTGCAGGCCAAGGCTGTAGTAGCCATGAGCATGCCACTGCACTTCAGCCTGGGTAACAGAGTGAGACTCTGACTCAAAAAAAATTTATTATGCTTTTGAAGTTATTTGTCTATTGTGTCTGTGTGGTGGAAATACTATATACTCTTAAAACTCTGTGTTCAGTGTGGTCACATTGGTAGCTTGAAGTTGGCCATGATGGAAGTATTTATACCACAGAAATCAGCAAAAACTACAAATCAGAGCTTGATTTATTGTCATGGTAATTGTCTAAACTCTAAACTTTAAAACATAATGGGAAAAATGTTAATAGAACAAATTAAACTTAGCATCATCTTGTCTCTGTATCTGTTACATTGTGAATAGCACAAAAAAACTGAGGAAACATTTCTTCCAGTATTTGAAAACTATTATTCAATTCAGCAAAGAAGTTGCTCCTGTCATTGATGGAGTGAAGAGTTCCAACATAGTGTTATTTTATTTTTGTGTTGATTCTTAATGTATATTAACCAGTATTCTTGTAGGAACTACACTTGTTTGTCAATCACAGCCCAAATTTGGCTACAGTTGTGAGAGTCTGGACAAAAATCAGTGAAAACATTCTGTGAGAACCAATTGGCTATATGATTTTATAGTAAAGAGTATTTTATATTCTTATCTGTAAATTGTAAGGTGCTGCACATTCTTTATGCCAATAAAATTTTAAATAACCTGGCATTCATACTTTTTGAAACCAGTTATTAAACATTTACTAGCATATCACTAGGTAAGAGGGTACATTTGGAGGATTTATTTTCCTTTCTTTATCCTTAAAGGTTCTAAGCTTAAATCAATAGCTCTTTCCACCATGAGTGAAGAAAATTTCTATCTTCCAAAGTTATGCTGGCAAATTAAAGAACCCCTCATTTTCAGTGACTCTGACTTTTAGGAATCCCAGATGTAGGACTTTATTAAACTTAGCAACTTTTAACCAAATCTGCAAGCATTTTTTTCTCAAAACTTCTTGTTCCCTGTTGAAGTTGGTGGACTTCTTCTGAAATCTTCCTGCTAACCAGCTGAAATCTCATCAGCCCCATCCCAAACCTGGGTGGTAGTCTTGTAGGTCAGCCCACTGGGGCACCCAGGCAAGGACCACTTTTAGAGTTCAACCTCTCTATATCAGATGGCATTAAGACAAATGAATACCGTGTGCTGGTATTAGCCTTGGTTTCATAGAGTTAGAGTGGAACTCCTAATATCAGGTTACGTTTTGTTGGCTCTGTAATCATTTTTTTAACCACCGACCATATGGTCAGAGGTTGGAAAGAAAGCTAAATTTGGAACACACTCCCACTCTCCTGTTCAACGTTTCTTTCTTGTTTGTGCAGGGAGGCAACATATTACTCATACTCGCATACAGCACCAGCTGCTAAAGGACTAAGAAATGAAATTCTCTCAAAATGTGGCCAGATGACTGGAGATTTCTATACAAGAATGCAACAGTGCAGTAAGAATGTCTGCACTCTGCTTCTGCAGATGTCAGAACCTGTTTATGACACACAGCACTGGAAGACTAAATCGATCATGGAAAGGAATCCAGGGATTTCATGTCTGTGTGTTCATATGTTCTTTATCATTTTTAGTTCACATCCAGAGATAGCACCTTTCTGCATCTTGTTGAATCCGGCATTTTTGGAACATGGAGCCATGAATGTCTCTCCATTTAGTTTTTCTGTTCTAGCTTTCTTTTCCCCTACACACCACTTCATATAGAATAATAGTTGGAAAAAGAAAGATGGATAGTTTTGGGGGGCAACAATAATTATTTGGGCAGTACTCTGTGGAAATCATGCACATTTTAGTTCTGAGGCTTTCTAAAACTGAATGCACTAGTCATACTTTAGCCTAAAACAGCATTTTTAGTGCCTCCAAGGGTGTTAGAATCAGGTTCAGTTTAAGAAATTAAAGTTAGTCTGACTTCCTTCAAGGAGAGGTTGTAGTCTTTCTACCAGAAGCCAGCTTGGAGTCATAAGAGCATTCTTGTTGTCCTTAGATTTCAGGCATTAATGAGGAGTAATGAAGCCAAGTCCCTTAGCCCAGCCTTTCCTAATCTGGCCCCAACCTACTTCTCCAATTTTTTTTATCTCACTAACAACTACCAGATCCTGTACTTCAACTACCTTGAAGTTTTCACTGTTGCCAAACTTGCTATTCTGTTCTTTCAGGCCTGCCTGGACCTCTGTAAAGTCTTGTTTTTTGTAATGTACATAAAGCACTTAGCCTAGTGCCCATACCTTGGTAGGATCCAATAAATGGTGGCTGTAAATATTCTGCACATGCTGATCCCTGAACACATAATTGTTTTCCCTTCTCTACCTTTAAAACTCAGTTCAGATGCACCCCCTCCCTCAATGAAGCCTTGCCCAAGGCAGAGTGCTCTGCTAATACCCATTCTAGCATTTTTCAAGATGATGGCTAGGTAATTCTCAGTACCTGGCATCTAACTGGTGTTCAATAAGTTTTTGTTGCATGCCCCTGGCCATACAAAACTAGATAAGCACAGTGCCTGTCCATATAAGCTCCTAGTCTAGTTTGGGGTGGTGGAGGGAGAGGAGGAACAATGAGAAGGGGACAAACGCCTAACTAGATAATTATAATGTAATGTGGTTTAAACAATGATTGCAATATGCACAAAGAGTTGTGGAAACACAAAGGAAAAGCTTCAAATCCAGATTTGGGTGGTCAGGAACTGAGCTGAGTCTGAAACAATGTACAGGAGTCAGGTAGAAAGGGGAGAAAATTGCGGGCTGGCAGGATCATATGAGAAAGACATGGAGGTGAGACAGAGCACATTGGTCCTGGGAATGACATGCACTTTGGTGTGGCTAGAGTAGAGAGGCAAGAGGTGAGGCTGGAAGATTTGTTAGGGGTCAGATCATAAGGGCCTTCTCTGCCTTGTTAAGGAGCTTGGCCTTGATCCTGTAGCAGAGTCTATAAATTCACAACACATGGGCCATCATCCTCCCCAACCCCCATCCCTCTCCATGGCAGACATTGATAATCAATCACAGCACCCCACTCCACTGAGCCCAGATGTGACCTCCTAATCCTTCTCAACGCAGCACTGCAGGGAAACACCACCAAAAGACTGAAGGCAGCACTGTGGTTTGCTGGTGAAAGGTTTGAAATGTATGTGTATCTGGGGTTGGGGGTAGTAAGAATGCAAGTGATGGGAGAACTCTGACATAGTCACAATTGCATTTTGGAAAGCTCTTTCTAGGGGAGTGGATGAAGATACAGATTTAAGAATAAGAATCAACAAGACCTGCCTCTTGAGATGTTGCAGAGTGAGGAAGAAATAGTAGTCGAGGATGAGGTTAGTGTTTTCACCTTAGGCAAATGGGCATGTGCCAGCATCATTCAGAGAGAGAGCATGAAGGAGGTAATGATAGATTTGGCATAATAACAATAGCTCACATTTTTTGTGTGCTTACTATATGTGCCTAGGTACTGTTCTAAGTATTTTATGTGGATCAACTCCTTTTATCCTCCCAACAGCCTTGTGGTGTGGGTACTATTATTATTTCTGTTTTATAGACGAAGAAACTACACAGAGAGGTGTAGAATACTGAAGAGCTAACACAATCAAGAGCACTAAGAGAGAATGTTAGAGTAAGGAAAACTAAAAACCCGTCACTGAGTAATTTGGATGAATATGGATAGAGTCAACCAGGTCACTAGGCACCCATGCTAGCATTTATCAATTCATCTTTAATGTTTTGGAAACCAAAGGATTTATTGTTCTTGAAAGAGGCCCACTTCAATGTGTATAAATCCATCCTGCCGTCACCACATCTGTTCTATTCACAGGGGCAAACATCAGTAGGAATATGAATTAAAACAAGCCTGTCCATATGATGACCTAAATGATTTCCAAATGAATCTTCAAATATAAAATACATCTAGCATTCTTAAAATTAAAAGGAAGATGGGTTAAGGGCTGGGCAAATTCGTAGAACCCCACCCCCACCCCCAAAAACACCCTATTTGACCAAAGCTATAATAAAAACACCTCCACCCCCGCCTCCACAAAAAAAAAAAAAAAAAATTAAAAGGGCAAGGTTAGGAAGGATTTTGAATTTTAAAAGAATACATTATATTAAATTGTGCTTTTTTTTCAGCGATTAACCTTTTTGCATTTCAATAATATGACTATGTACATTTGTGGGCATGTGTGTGTAAAAGTATATATGTATTCCATTTATTTAATGAACTCATACCTTCCAAAGCATTTTCTCTTGCCCTCATTTGAGGGTAACAGGAGCTCAATTACCTTAAGGAACAGGCTACTTCAATGGCTAATAGACATGTTATTTTCATTTTAGCTTCACTTCTGACTCTCTTGCTATCTGGGCTATTGTCAGTATCACAGGGCAAGTACTACCAGGAATCAAGCACCTTTCCCAGGAGGGGACAAATGCCCATGCCCTGCAGCCTGAGCATGTAGCACAGCATTGGGGTCAAGGTTGAGCCGAGGACTGAGTTGCCTAGGTTTTCAGACCTGTAGGCCAGGTTTCCTGTTAGCCTACAACTCAGATTATGAGACCATGGATTTGCTAATAATGCCACAGTGTCATCTGGAACAGCTATAAATGAACTACAAATGTTCAGTGTTTGCCTGAGCATGCCATTCTCATGACCACCTCTTTACCTTTGCTCAGGCCATTACATCTGCTTATGATGGCCTCAGGTCTGTCCTAAAGCCATACTTCAAGACCTACCTCTTCCACAAAACTTATTCTTGATGACCTCAGTCCTCCAATATATTCCTTTTCTTTCTGAAGCACTTATCTCCACCATTCTGTACATAACAACAACAAACCAGCAGATTGTGATTTACTAATAACTTCTAAATTCATCATCTGTTTAAATCTCCATTACAACCCTGTAAGGTGGGCTTTAATATTAGTTCTTATGGAGGAGAAAACTGAGACTCAAAGGAGTGTTACATAACTTGCCCAAGGTCAATGGATAGTGACAGCTAGGATTGGAGCCCAGCTTTTTCTGATGTCAAATTCATTTCCATAACCACCATGTCGTATGGCCCGGCACGTGTAACTGATAAATAATTGTTGATGATGATCAACATTACTCTTGTGTTAGTAAATAGCCCTTGACTTTTTCCATGGAGTTGATGCTCAGAATCAGAATAGCCTCAGCAAGAGTTCAGAGTCTCTCCAGCCTTTTAGGTTTAGATGGTATCAAGAACAGCTGAAAGCACAGTGCTCAGCACAGCTGGGTTGGACTATTCTGGATTCCTGAAGACTGACCTCTCTCTCCCCCTCTCTCTCCATTTCTCAATCTCTCTCCCCCAACCCATATATTTTTCCCATGAATCATTTTTCCTCTGGGTATCTAAGCCTAGGCCCAAAAAAGCAGGGGACTAAAGAGTACCTGGTGGCCGGGCATGATGGCTCACGCCTATAATCCCAGCACTTTGGGAGGCCAAGGTCGGGAGGATTGCCTGAGCCCATGAGTTCGAGACCAGCCTGGGCAACTTGGTCAAAAAATCAATAAATCAAAAAATTAGCCGGGTATGGTGGCACACATCTGTAGTTCCAGCTACTGGAAGGCCGAGGCAGAAGGATTGCCTGAGCCCACCAGATCAAGGCTGTGGTAGCCGTGAGTGTGCCATTGCACTTCAGCCTGGGTGACAGAGTGAGACTCCAACTCAAAAAACAAAAGAGTATATGGTGTTCAAGTAACTCAGTATATGTGCTTGGGAGATAAGGTCCACTCCTCCATGCTCTGCTTGAGAGCTATAATAATTGATCCACAGCACATTCTTGTGCTCCATGACTATCTGGCCTAAGTACATCCTAGACTATCATTTGATGGAGCAGCAGTTAGTTTGGGCAGCTTGTTCTGAAGGTAGCTTTAGAAACTTGCACGATCTTGATGCTAGATATCAGAGTGTGAAGTCAGGCTAAAGGCCCAATGTGCTGTTCTTTGGACCTAATGCCCCAGCTAAAATAAGACATTTAGAATTATTCATTATCCCTTCAGCTCAGGTCTAAATTTTTTAGTGCATACTCATGAGGAAGCCTGACTTTTAGTAGGTCTTTACTGTGTTAGAGAATTACATGCCATAGAGATTCATAATGAATCTGATTCATTCTGCCTATGATACAATAAACTTTACACAGTGGCAGTGTCATAGATAGTGAGATTTATCGGAGGCATGACCATTGCTTATTGAAAAAATAATAATAATGATAACAGTCAGAAACATAATAGCACTTACTGCTAATTGTTTTCTCCCTACTGACATTGATCTGAGTATTACCACATTTAATATTTGCAACACCCTATGAAAAGTTGGTAATATAATTCCCATTTTACAGATGAGGGAAATAAAGCTCAGAGAAATTAAGTAAATGGTTCAAGGTCACACAACTAATAAATGACCAAGACAAGATGCAAACTTGTGCCTTTTGGCTCCAAAGGCCATAACTATTAATACTAGCTTCTGCTCTGCCACCTCCCTTTCTGATGCTTCATGGTACTTTTGTGCCATATAAGCCTTTAGTCAGTACCCAGCTGAGACCTACGGGAAGTGCTTCAGCCAGTCTTTAGGTCAACAAAAGAGTAATGACCAGCATACAGCAGGAAGGGCCTGAAACTAGTCATTCTAACCATGCTGTTGTGCTCTACTGGCCACCTCTTGAGACTCATTACATTTGGTTCTCCCAGCAAAGACGGTAAAGATAAGGATGCAGATGGAGAGTGTGTGGGGTGTGATATGACTAAATTCACTTGGTCTTCTGGGACTTTTAAAAAATATAAACAGATCTGGTCTAGTTAAATACTCCTCCTTAGGCCCAGACATATTCACATAATTCACAGTCAGCTTTGCTGGCAAGCCACAGATTGGAAATGTTCCATAAAGAAGATATCAGTTTTAAAAATCTACAACCTTAACTGAAAAATACAATTTTGTTCATAAAGTTGTCTAGTAAGAAATAACCAGCAGGACTGAAATAACTTTAAACTGAACCAGTTATCTTTGTTAAACATGATGTGACCAGTGAGAATTTATAATTTCCCCTTTATACAGTATGTTGTTTTTATTAATAGGGCTCTCTATAAAATCTCATTCTAAATGTACTTTCATGAACTGGTCTCTTTTTTTTAACAACAGCTTTATTGAGATATAATTCACAGACAATGCAACTCAACCATTTTAAGTGTAGAATTCAGTGATTATGAGTATATTCACAGAGTTGTGCAATGATCACAGTCAATTTTAGAATATATTTACTACCCAAGGAAAAACTCCTTTACCCCTAGCTATTATTTCCCAACTTTTCCTACCCCCTCAACTCTAGGTAAGCACTAATTCACTTTCTGTCTCCATGGATTTGCCTATTCTTGAAATTTTATATAAATGGAAACATACTATAGGTGTTCTTTTGTGACTAACTTCTTTTACTTAGCTTAACATTTTTTTTTTTTTGACTTGGAGTTTCATTCTGTCGCCCAGACTAGAGTGCAGTGGCCGCTTCCGGACACCGCAGCCTCGACCCACTGGACTCTGGCGATCCTTCTGCCTCAGCCTTCCGAGTAGCCGGAATTACAGGCATGCGGTACCATGCCCGGCTGATTTTTTGATTTATTGTAGAGATGAGGTCTCGCCAAGTTGCCCAGGCAGGTCTCGAACCTGCGGGCTCAAGCAATTCACTCACCTTAGCCTCCCAAGGTGCGGGATTACAGGCTGAGCCACCAAGCTCGGCTGATGGTATGTCCTTTGAAGCATAAAAGTTAATTTTGATGCTGTCCAATTTTATCTATTTTTTTTTCGTTTGTCACTTGTGCTTTTGGTTTCATATCTAAGAAACTGTTGCCTAATCCAAGGTCTGGAATATTTATACATATGTCTTCTTCTAGGAGTTTTACAGTTTTAGTTCATACATTTAGGTCTTTGCTCCATTTTAGTTAATTTTGTACATGGCATGAGCTGTGAGGTAGGGAGTCCAAATTCATTCTTATATATGTGGATATCCACTTATCCTACCACCATTTGTTGAAAACATTATTTTTTCTACCATAAATGGTTCGGTACACTTGTTGAAAATCAATTGATTGTAAATCCGAGGGATTATTTCTACACTCTCCATTCTACTTTATTTGTATATACTTATGCCAGTGCCACACTGTCTTGGTTACCATGTGTAGTAAGTTTTAAAACAGGGAAGTAGCCGGGCTCGGTGGCTCAGCCTGTAATCCCGCACTTTGGGAGGCTGAGGTGAGTGGATTGCCTGAACCCGCAGGTTTGAGACCCGCCTGGGCAACTTGGCGAGGCCTCTTCTCTACAATAAATCAAAAAAAAAAAAAAATTAGCCGGGCATGGCAGCACGTGCCTGTAGTTCCAGCTACTTGGAAGGCTGAGGCCGAAGGATCGCCGGAGCCCAGCAGGTTGAGGCTGCAGTGGCCAGGAGTGGTCACTGCACTCCAGTCTGGGTGACAGAGTGAGACTCCAACTCAAAAAAAAAAAACTAAATAAAACAGGGAAGTGTGAGACCTGTAACTATTTCCTCCTTTTCCAAATTTCTTTGGCTATCGTGGGTCTTTTGAATTTCCATGTGAATTTTAGAATCAACTTGCAAATTCTGCAAATTATAGGTCACTTTGGAGATACTGACATCTTAATGATATTAA
This sequence comes from Carlito syrichta, assembly GCF_000164805.1. Classification (NCBI taxonomy): domain Eukaryota; kingdom Metazoa; phylum Chordata; class Mammalia; order Primates; family Tarsiidae; genus Carlito; species Carlito syrichta. The sequence continues at coordinate 255,892 of NW_007247395.1, forward strand.
ATCTTGCAATCCATGAGCATGGGATGTTTTTCCATTTATTTAGTTCTTGTTTAATTTCTTTCAACAGTGTTTGTAGTATTTAGAGAATAGGTTTTGCATTTATTTTGTTAAACTTACTCCTATGCATTTTGTTCTTTTTTATACCATTGTAAATGGAATCATTTTTCTGATTTAATTTTCAAAGTTTGATCTAAGTGTATAGAAATACAATTGATTTTTATATATTGATCTTTTATCCTGCTACCCTGCTGAACTCATTATTTCTGATAGTTTGGGGGGGATTTCTTTAGAATTTTCTAAATGCAGGATCATATTTTCTGCAAATAAAGACAGTTTTACTTTTCTTTTCCAGTCTGGATGTCTTTTATTTATTTTTCTGGCCAGCTCACACTGGCTAGAACCTTCAGTACCAAGCTGAACAGAAGAGGCATAAGTTAACATCCTTGTCTTTTTCCTGATCTTAAGGGGAAAGCTTTCATTAATTTACCCTTAAGTATGATGTTAGTGCTGGTATTTTTATAGATGCCCCTTATTGGGCTGAGGGAGTTCTTTTCTATTCCTAGTTTAAGTGTTTTCAGTATGAAAGGATGTTAAATTTTGCCAAACATTTTTTCCGTATCTACTGAGATAGTCTTGTTTTTTTCTTTATTCTACTAGTAGGATGTATTGCATTGTTAACATTTTGTATATTAAACCAACCTTGCATTCCTGAGATATATCCCACTTTTTATGGTATATCACCCTTTTTTACATGTTGCTGGATTTTCTTTGTTCATATTTTGTTGAGAACTTTCATGTTTATATTTATAACAGATATTGGTCTGTAGTTTTCTTTCTTGTGATATAGTTGCTTGGCTTTGGTATTACTGTAATGCTGGCCTCATAAAGTAAGTTAAAAGTATTTCCTTCTCTTCTATTTGTAAGAAGAATTGTAAACAATTGTTGTTAATTCTATTTCCAATATTTGATAGAATGAAGTCATTTGAACTTGGGCTTTGTAGACTCAGATTTTCAATTTCTTCTTAAGTCAATTTTGTTGGCTTGTGTATTTCTAGAAAATTTGTCCATGTATTCTAGGTTATCTAATTTGCTATTTTACAGTTATTTATAATATTTCTTTATAATCTTTTTTTTAATTTCTATACTGCCAGTTGTAATGTCTCTCTTTCATTCATGCTTTAGTAATTTAGATCTTCTTGTAATTTGATTTTTTTCATTCAGTCTTGCTGAAGGTTGGCCAATTTTGCTGTCTTTTCAAAGAACCAACTTTTGGTTTTGTTGATTTTCTCTGTTGTTTTCCTATTCTCTATTTTATCAACATTACCTCTAATTTTTTATTATTTTCTTCTGGTTGTTTTTGGTTTAATTGACTTTTCTTTTCCTCATGCCTTAAACTTGAATATTGGGTTATTGATTTGAAATATTTCTTCTTGTTTAATGTAGATGATAATAACTATAAATTTCCCTCTGAGCACTATTTCCCTGCATTCTATAAGTTTTGGTATGTTGTATCTTTGTTTTCATTTAAACCAAAGTACTTTATAATTTCCTTGTGATTTTTTCTTTGACTCATGTTTATTTATATAGGCTTGCATGGTGTAATTTCACATATTGGTGAATTTCTCAAATAGGTTTCTGCTATTGATTTCTAATTTTATTTTATTGTAACTGGAGAATATACTTGACATGATTTTTTATCTTTTTGAATTTACTGAAGCTTGTTTTATGGTCTAGTATATAGTCATACTGGAGAATGGTCCCTGTGTACTTGAGAAGAATGTATATTCTGCTGTAAACTGGTTCATTTTATCTACAGGATTAATATGAAGTTGTAAAATTCTTTTTCAACTTTATGTTTTAAAACAAGATTAAGTCAATAATCCTTCCTCCATGTCCTTCAGAAAAGAATATGTGATTCACAATTACCATTTAGCTCAATATGATTCACAATTACCATCCAGATGTCAGGATTAGAAACAGATTTTCAGGAAGTCCTCTTGTCATTCCAATTTCTCTGCCCTTTAGAATCTTAGAAGCAGCACTTAATTATCCACAAGGAAAGTTTTTATTTTGTGACTTATCTGAAGTAACCTACAGTTTTCAATCTATCTGCCACTCTTTCCAAGCCCAGGCCAATTATAATAGGAATCTGACTAGTGTTCTAAGCCTCTTTGGTAACCTAATCAGATTAACTATAGAAAATGACTCTCAGGATATATGAAAAAAATAGCTAACAAATGCATAGAGCATAATGTCTGAGTGTGAGTGGTTGGCTGAGGTAAATGTGATGCTTAACTTGTATATTGGTATCATTTATGCCATTTTTTGAAAGCTAGCCATGCCTCAAAAAATAAGTTCTGGAACTAATTTTCTATTTTAAATGGTGTTCAATATTGCCTTTTGTCAGAGAAACCATTCTCACTTGTAGCTTTATAAGGTAATACAAATAAACATCAAAGAAATAAAAATATTATGATCAACCAAGATATGGGTTTAAAGACAAAAAGAAAAAGTTTGATCCCTTTTCATGCTTCTAAAGTCTCATGATACTTATGCCATACACATATGTATAAGTTTATAAAGCTATGCAATAATAAAATAACAGACTTTCACAGTAGGTAGGTTTAAGATTGAAACACAGGAGAACCATTTCTCCTATGAGATTTTTTTTGAATGTTTATATGAGTGCTCTTAAAATCCAACCACAGAATATCCTGTCTCTGGATAATAAAATTGGGTACACTGGCTACAGCAATATAGAAATGGCCAAAGACCAACATGGAATGGTGAATTACTTTAAGCATTTGGCCATGGGGCCAAAGACCAAGTTCTTGGGCCTAGACTGTGTATCTAATATACTTCAGTAAATCAAGCTAGTGAAGGCAATGAATCTCATGCTAAGAAAAGAAGGAAGCCAAAGTTCAGAGGAGACTAATTCTACTGGGAAGTTGGAGAATGGATGCCTTTAGAGGAATTCTTTTGTTCAACTTAGAATGAGTCATCCCCAGATGTGCCCATTTCATCTCATATTTGCTAATACCTCTGTTTTAAAATGTTCTTTTTCAATACAAATGTGTTAAGGCTGATGTTTCTAGCATAACCAAAATTTGTGTAATCTAGAAATAGCTTCCATCTGCTAATACTCATTATGCAATATGGAAATTGCTCTCAAGAGCTTACTATTTGTATCTATAGGGATACTACATGGATAGGTGCTTATGGCTACATGTGTCTCACATTTAACCATAAAATAGATACCAACATCCATTCAGCACGGAGTGATTTGAAATACATCATTTAATTCCCAAATGTTAGTTTTGCTCAGAAAAATTTAAAGACTTTCTTGTTAAAGAAGAATTTATGGAATTATGCTTCAAGGATATTGAAATTGAAGTTGTGTCTTCACTTTACTTGAAGGTCCTATGGACAGTGATGATGATAAACAGGGTTCACAGTGGTGGGATCTCCTCTGGAGAAAAGCAGTTCTTGTTTCAAGCTTCCAGAAACTGGAAATATGGTTTCCGACTCCATCACACATAGACCCCATCCCTTACCTTCAGCATTCCATAGTTGGTCCTGAAATCTTCCTGATGCTTGACTGGAGACAAAAAGAGGGCAAAAACATAGCAGCTTCTAAAGACTTGTGACTCCAAGGTTGAAAGCTCATCTGCAGTGGGCAACTGCTTTAGGCTTATACATTCATTTCTTCATTTGTGATTCATGTATTCATGGCCCTCTGCAATTGCACCCTAGTTCACCTTTTCATTCTAATCTCGCTTTTTTCTCACACAGTCCCACCAAACTTTCCTATTTTCCATTCTCTCTAGAATACTTATGACTTGCCTTCCTCTTACTCCCTCCTCTCAGTCTCTGCATATCCAAATCCTACCCATGCTTTCCAGTCCCGTTTAATTGCTTCCTTCTCTAAAATGTCTTCCCTGATCTTAAAACATTCATACTCAATCCGGAAGTGATCACTCTGTCCTCTAAAGTTTTTCCATTTCTGTTTACCTGGTTGAGACAGTGCAACACAGTAAATAAGAACATAGCCTCTAATAAATTGTGTGGCTTTGGGCATGATTCTTCTCTGAATCTCAGACCCTACATTTGTAAAATGGAGATAATGATACCTGCCTCATAAGATTCTTATAAGGATTAAATGAGATTTTGTATGCTAAGAACCTATATAGCTATCAATTGTAGCTATCCTTGAGGACAGTGATTATGTCTTCTTCAATCTGTACTCTCAGCACTTAGCATGGTGCCTGGCCCAGAGTAGGTACTAGGTGAATGTAGACTAAATAGTTACCCCTTCAGTAATAGGCACATGGTGAAGAGGGTGAAGTGCTTTGCAGTTAAGGTGATGCCTTATGTCTGTCACTTGCCTTCCAATGGCTTCCTTGTCAGCCTACAAAAGAGAGCTGCCCTTTTCTTTTCTTTTTTTTTTTTTTGAGTTGGAGTCTCACTCTGTCGCACAGACTGGAGGGCAGTGG